>NW_027294639.1:0-4040 GCF_016086655.4 Lepeophtheirus salmonis | reverse complement strand
ATAAATCAACAACGACAATGTTATCGATTCATGGCATATAAACCTCTGTTATGGTGAAATTTGTACGCACATTACACATAATCGTTAAGTTATGATGAATAAAACCTACATAGTACAATCAATATAAGAAACCACATATTAAAATATAATACTGTACTATCTAACTATATTCACAATTCTCAATAGTTATTTTGTACCTTCATTATAGATCCTCTTCATATTTCATAAATAATTATTAATTACTCATTCTAAATAGTAAATATAATTAAAGAAAAGAGTAAAGATCTATTAGATCCAATATTCAGAGCTATATTTGAGTCCATCTTTTCAGTGTTCAGGTAAAGTCTGAGTCCTCATGCTTCGGTTCTTTCTGGTTCTGAGTCCAAGCTATGATACTCCGGGTAGATGGGAAAATAAATAATATCTGGATCTACATGTGGTCACGTCTAAGGCAAGAAAAATATTTAGTTTAGTTATTTACCAATGAATGAGGCCGCTACAATTTTCCTCGTGGTTATCATCAATAAACCCTACATAGGGTTTATTAACCAAATATTAAGATATATTTATAATATTATACTAGAATCTACCTATATTCATATTTCTCATTAAATACTTTGTTTCTTAACCCAGATTCTCTTCATATTCCATAGAAAAATTTAATTACTCATTCTAAGTATAACTAAAAAAAAGAGTAAAGCTTTAGCACTTCACTTGTACAACCTGTAATATTGGGATATTGGAAGGGTACCTTGATTCTCAAGGAAGCAGTGGTGGATAAATTCAACTACACAATCTGTGGACCAGGGTATATTATAGCATGTTAGAAGAGTTCGTTGGTGCTTAGAAAAACGGAGGTGGTGGATTTTATACTGTCTCAAGGACCAGCACTTCACCTGTATAACCTGTGGGCTGGGGTGTATTTTGGGATATTGGTAGGGTACCTTGATGCTAAGGGAAGCGGTGGAGAATAAATTCAACTTGCCTCGGGGCCCAACAGTTCAGTTATACAACTTGTATGCCAGGGTTTATTATCGACTAGAAAGGTTCTGTCCTGTCATGTTTCTTTAGCATTCAATAGTTTTATCGTTTGAATATAATATCAATTGCAACGAAATTAATTTAATTACCCTTGGTTATTGAGAGGCCTAAATCCTCCCAGGGGAAAACCAGACACCCATATCTGCAGCTATTTATTTAAAAGTTCATCCAGCTTTATGGGATCACTCTGGATACCATTCAACAAGAAAGATGAAGTCCCATTGAACAAAACTGCACAAATGGGATTGATGAAAAGTCTTGGTAACTTTTTTTTCATGGCCTGTAGGACAAATTTATGCCTCAAATCTATTACAATAATTCCTCAAAACTTGTTCCTCAATCTTGTTGAGACAATAGCAGCCTCTGAATTCCTTGAAATGTCTGCATACACTATTACATTATTACTAATACATTATTTTGGTAAAACTCATGGAAATATTAGAGAATAGACTTTGGTCAGTTAGCTCTTCCTTTTCGGTTACTATTTTATTAATTTCTCAAGTAAATTGTTTGTTTGTTGACGACAGACTTTTCAATCTTTTGTTGGGATTTCCTTCTATCACAACTTTTTTCCTAATTTCTTCTTCTGAAATCTCAGAAATTCCTATAATTCTTAAAAAGTCCCCCGTTATGCCTCAAATAAACAAGGACCCTCTCTTTATTATGCTTGCAACATCCTTCTTTAATTGAATCTCTGTTTTCCTCTTCTTATTGATCAAGTTAATGGTTTTATCTCGAATAATTTTTGTAAATATTCTATATAGTTTATTGGAGGACAGTGTAGAGTCAAAAAAATTTATAATCATCGGAGTCAATTACTCAATTAGGGATTCTGAATTTCTTGTGAGGAGGATTGTTATAAAATTCAAAGTTGATCAATTTGTGATCAGAAGAAGGTTCGAATCTATCGATTCGCTTTTTGTGGTATTGTAGAACACTCTTCCAGACTAGGCATGATCAATTCTATACGAATTTTTGCCCGACCTCCAAGAAATATTCCCATTCACATCAAAGTTTAGAAACAGATCGACTCAGTTAAGTTTATGGATTAATTTCTTAAGTTTGGTTATACATTTTTATGTTTTTCAAGGTTTACAATTAAATCACCAATATTATATCCTGTAAGCACATTATATCTGGCCTTTGTGCTAGTATTCTTTTCATCACTGCCAGTCTGAATTTACGATCACTTCCTTCTCTAAGAGTTTAGAAAGACTATTTTCCGTATGCCTATATTCCTCTTAAGATCCTAAGAAATATGCTTATTATCAATTGAAGTCTGCATGCCTCTGTTGTGTATCTAAAAAGAGGGTAATGATATTTTTTTTCTCAAAAACCCTTCTTACTTCTTTTGTGGCTTCAACTGATTTTCCTTAGTATCAGGGGACAGCCCTAAATCATGATATGTTTTTTTATAAGTAGAACCAGATCTTGTTTGATGCTCATCTTGGTTTTTAATCAAGAAAACGTTCTCTTTTTCTGAAATTTTTATCCCACTTGCTGTAGCACAGCTTGGTTCTACATTTGAACTATTCCTTTCCTTCTAGCAAACGTATTTTTACTAGCTTAGCCATTATTCACTAAAAAAAATAGTTTTATTTGCATTTATTATAATTTCTAAAGTATTTTTATAATAGTCAAAAGCATCACTTATATTCTTCTCAACAGATGCATCAAAACTCAAAGTTTTCCTTCAACTTCGATCGTTTCAATAGGTAAAGATTTTCTCATCTTGTGTATTTGTTCATTTTATTTTACGAGTTTATTGGGGCACTCCTAGCAAAGTGCCCAAAAATATAACATTGCCAGTATAAAGTTGTATATATTTCACAAGATTTGAATGGGTATCAATGTAGAGTGCGACATTGGTGGAGACATCCATAAGGTTCATATCTGACATAAAATTAGAAGCATCAGGGTTAGATTCAATTATATATTTCAAATAATTTTCAAATTATTATTGTCAATACAGTTTTTCTTATGCTGTTGAAATGCCAATTTTCCCTAGGCTTGGATCCCAAAACCACAAAGGCCAAATTATATATGTATACCGGTAGTTGCATAAATGACAAAAACGCATGAAGCCTTGTCATAAATCTATACCTTCTCTCTTTCTTTATCGGCGAAAAAGGAATTAAAATTATGTCAAGGAGATAATCAAGGACACTGGACTATCCAGAACTACTGTGTTCAAGGTCCAGAAGCTTGTCAAGGAGGGAAAAGATCTGAAAGACCTGCCCATAACTCTGGAATGACTCAGGATTGACTCGCTGCCAGCATACCACTTTGGTACAAAAAAAAATTGCCCACCTCAATCTCCTGATTTGAATCCCCTTGACTACAATATGTGGTGGCAAATTGAGAAGAAGGCCTGTGCTACCCACCACCCGAATTTGGAATCATTGAAGGCCAGTGTCAATGAGCAATGGGCAGCCATGGAAGACCATTATATCATCAATGTGTGCAAGGCCTTCCGTGGGAGCTTGGAGGGTGTCATAGCAGCTGATGGCGGTTATATTCAGTAATTATATTAAATTTTATACCAGAATAAATTCTCTATATGATAATTCTCAAACAAAATATGTCATACGAATATTATTTCACATTTAATTATTTGCCACAAATAGTCTGCGTATTTATGCAACTACTGGTATACTTTTTATTATTTATGAGGATACATTATCAACGTTGAGAAGTCAAACGGTCACCCAGAACCAAAAAGAGTTCAGGTTTGTCACGATTAATTCCGTCGGGGAGAGTCTTCTACCTCGGCGGAATCGGAAACATCATCGATAAGTTCGATGATAACAGAAACTTCGAAATTCAGGAAGGCTGAACCAAAAAAACGTAAACGTAAGTTCTACTAAATTATAAATATAATAACTTATTATTACCATTTCTATATCATCAACCTTTAGTCTAAATGGAGCAGCCATTGGATACTACCTTTTCTGCTTTCGAAAGGAAGAATGAAGGTACTTATTAAATCATGATATATA
>NW_027294638.1:0-1042 GCF_016086655.4 Lepeophtheirus salmonis | reverse complement strand
TTATACATCATTGTTTATTTTAGTCTGAAACCTTTTGCACGAACTGGTAAAGGAAGATATTTCATTCATTTACCATATTTTAGAGCAGAGGTTCACAGACGTTTATGGTCATTCCCTACATTTTGAAACAGCAAATCTCCTCAATTTTCCAACACAGGATCATTTTCACAAATTCCTTTTTAACCCATCCATTGTTTAGTATGTAAATATACGCATACAGTTTTATGATACTTTTGCATCGGTTTTGGGTAATGATAAGTTCCCTATCTGCGGTTCCATTTTTGAAATGGCGCAGCTTAAATGAACAAAGGTTAATTAGGCGGTATTGCAATTTGATTTTGATCTCAACCAGGCTCAAAAACATCGACTTGCACACTTACATGAAGGGAAATGCAACCGTTAGTGTGAGCGCCACTACAGCCACTCAAGGATATGAACCAAGTAGCCGAGAATCCGCTAAAGCGCATTTTTCTACGGAGTTATGTACCAGGTTAAAAACTGTTCTTTGAGTTGCTTTGCTTTTCTTGTAAGTTGCTAAATGGAAAGCTGAAGGGATCTCTCGTTAATTTTATTATTGGATGGCTTTTAAAGTCCAGAAAGTAGTCCTGAAACATGTCTAGTAACATTTTGAGGTTGATGATGGGTTCGTTCTTGAGAATGTTGCTCACACCGTTAGCAGTATTGCTGATTTACGCCCACTTTTGACATTTCTAACCCAACAATGTTGTCTTTTTACACAAACATAACTTACAATGCATTCTATATTTGTAATTTATAATATTAAAATAGTCTGTAAATGGTTGTAATTGGAATTGGCAAAATTGTGAAATAGTGATTCTTCTGTCTATCTACTTATTACCTACTTGGCAACTCCTCCATTCTCAACCAGTGGCAAATTCCCTACAGGTTGAAACCCACTGTTTTATAGCGTAACAACAATTTTACTTGGATCAAATTGACTATGAATATAATCCTGTTTTTTTTTCAACAAGGGTTAATACTTGTTTGTTTTTTGTACTCAATGCTTTTAAAAATTAGAAAG
>NW_027294637.1:0-735 GCF_016086655.4 Lepeophtheirus salmonis | reverse complement strand
CATATTTACTTATGACGATTCTCCTTATATTGGTTATTATGCACTACGTTTGTAGACAAAACTTTTTTTTAAATTATCTTTAATACAACCTTAAATATTATTACTTTTATTGTCGTACAAGAATGCATTGTTTTCAATCAAGTATATTCTTTTTAAAGATTCAATAAAGTATATTCGTTTTAAAGATTCAATAAAGTATATTCGTTTTAAAGATTCAATAAAGTATATTCGTTTTAAAGATTCAATAAAGTATATTTGTTTTAAAGACTGAAATGATGATAAAGAAAAAACAAAATCTGGAGCAGATATATGTTCTTAAGAATAATTCACTATATGTAAATGGAAATAAATCATTTTTTGGTTTGAAATAGTCAACACAAATCAAAATACAATGACCAAATAATTGGAGATTGAAAATACATGATTCTGCCTTTACTATACTTCTATGACATAACCAAATTTGATTCTGCTATATTTAAAATTTCATTCAATATTCATACATTAATGGGTTCTCATTTATTTAACAATATATTAGGAGTCATGACAGATTTTATTTATACATTTTCTTAAAGTAGATTGCTAAGCATGTATGATGAACTTTATAAAAGACCATTATGTCTTATAATATTTAACTTATCTCTCATATTAAAAAAATCAAATAAAAATTTAAGTCATAACTTTTTTGATGTATAGGCAAGTGTATCATTGTGAAATATTTCAATTTACAATCCTAAA
>NW_027294636.1:0-5887 GCF_016086655.4 Lepeophtheirus salmonis | reverse complement strand
GAATATTGAAAAAAAAGAAGTTTAAAATAAGATTAAATATTGAGTTAACTCTTTATAGTTAATGTTACAAATATAATATGAATTACATCAGATTATTACTTTTCTCATTATGGACTTTTACACAAAGTAATGAACTTAAAATGTGTAGGGTAAGTTATGCATCGTCGTACATATCATGAATATGTTTACGTAAGAAGTGGGCCTAATCGTCCCTCTGTTGTTCTACATCAACAGTTATTTATACATGTTTCTAGCTAGCTATTTAGTGAGGTCTAATTTATTCTCTGTCCGAAAATGTTAATCTTTATTTGTCTGATTTTACAATTTCACACACTGTCTGAATAATAAGAATTTGTAAGTCATTTGTTCAATATTATCAGACAGGGATTATTTTGCCAAATAAGAAATAAATAAAACACTAAGGTATATCAGAACTCCAACTGAACTAAAACATGGCTAGCTTATTCTAATATAACTAAATGGAGAAAAAATAAATTCACATTTTCAAACTCCAGAAAAGATTGAAGTGTTGAATTCTAATTTCATTTTATTACAACCTCAAACTTTAAAGAACAAAAAATACACATATAATTCCTCTTACTTTAGTACTGGAGTGTTCATTATATTTTTTACGGTCTGATATTTAAGAAGTTGTGTTACAATTTATAATGTGACTATGAATATATGAATAATATCGACTATGAATATATATTATAAATTATACCTATAATATATTGTTTGTTATTAACTTTTTGGCTTTAAAAGTTAAAATTATATGGGATATGACTTGCAACACTAATCGTGAGAATCTTCTTGACCTATATCTAGTTAGAAACACTCCATTGTGGGGATGTGTAATTTCTTCTCTCTGCCTCCTATGTATATGAGTGCAACTATATAAATCAAAGGTTGTATCGGTCATTAATATTAGACTTAAAATCAGACCAGTCCGATCCTTGTTATCGATCACAAATGTTAAGTACTCTAGTAATATAGTAAATTAGTTTAATAACTCAATTAGATTTTGTAAACCTTTTAGTGTATTTCATGCAGCTAATTGAAGTATTTATTTTTCATTTAAACATTGTACCCTGGATGGTCGAGATTGATTCATGAGGAGGGGGAGTTCTAAATTCTAAGAAGGTTCAGAGTCGTGAATTGGATTTTCTTTGTGGGTTGACTAGCTTAAGATGACAATTGATTTATATATTCTTGATATATAAATTTGAATAATATTTTTTTTTCCCATGCAAAAGATAATTTATTAACAATATATGTTACTATTTTACGTCTCAGTAGTCTCTGCTTTAGGAGTACAACAATAATTTAGAATGTGGTCACAATAATTGAATTTTACTGTTTCAGTTTCAATTTAAACTATGTTTGTATTTTAGTTGGAGGAGGACACTGCTCCCTAATGCCCCAACCCAAGTAGCTAAGGAACTACATACTATGTTCAAACAAAACCAAGTGTCATGCTTTTGTATTCATAGTATGGGTTTCAATCATTAGTCCCAAGTGTTGGTCTATACATATATACAAGAAAGAAGAAGACTGAGTATATCAAAACAAGACTTATTTAATGTTTTATTTGACAATAAAATTCACTTTTTCCAATATTGGTTTAGGTACATATTAATTACTAATATATTTACTTTTGATTATATATATTGTAAATCCCGGGCTGAAATAATGTTTCTTTTGTCAAGAAGAAAGAGTGACACTTAAACATATTTTAACAGGGTTTAATATCACAAGTGTAACTTTCTAGGTACATGGTCCAATATATAGTCCAGTGACTTAAATTATATCGAAGGAAAGACACTCCGAACCCACCAAAATCCGTTACTAGGATTTTTCTCTGGGTTGACTGACCTGAGATGAGATCTTTATCTAATTTATTCTTGAGATTTTTAATTACTATTTTTTTTTAGCCCAAAATTTGAAATTATTATTATAATTAGAAAATAAAATTTATTTAGTATTTATGTAATTACTATCCCCTGAGTCATCACAGGTCTGGAGTGTGCATTAAAAAATAAACAATTGGTAAGTACTAGAAATAATAATGTAGTAAAATTCTACAGTTATCATAGAATACAGTTTAAATTATGTTTATTTTTATCCTTGCACCCTATGTAGATACGGCACTGTCCATGTTTTAAATATATAATATGTCGATTTTGTGTATGATTGCCCTATGGATCCTTCCCTATTTTCTGTATTGTCTTTCGTGGAGCCTTGAATAAATAAATAAAGTTATTTAAGACAAAATGTCAAATGTTCAATGGGGCCAGGGAGCTTTCTTTGCCCTATCACATGAAATTAACGAGGTTTTTTTTAATTGAGTCAAGATCTGTTTGAGGCAAATTTTTGCAAAAGTCCTTATACTGCAAGTCCGAGTCGAGATTCAAGTCTTTGCTCACAATTCCAAGTCTTCAGAAAGTATAAGATACTTTCGAAGAATACCTTGCTTTCTGTGATAAAATTCGAATGACTTCAAATGATTTTAAATATTAAAATTTATAATATGTGTGAAAAATGATTTTTAATATTAAAAATTGTAATTAAATCTTTGCTGAAATTTGTAGTTTTGCATTTTAAAAATGCCAACACTAATATATTAGTGCCCTGTTTTACTAAAATGTCAAATATCTTACTAAAAAGTTCTCCCATTCCATAGCTCACACAATATAGTAGAGCCCATAAGCGGAGTTTGTGAGAGGAAAAGAGGGCCCCACGTCCATTAAGTATTGATTGAACAAAATAATTTTGAAATATGATAAATTATTATAACTTCTTTTAAGCCGTTTGTAGAGTTAGATATATCTGATTTTCCTGAAGCCCACCTTCCAACACTAGGCGGGAAGTTCTATACTTTTTATGTAATTAATCTATATTCTTGTTTGAACTAAAGCCCCATCTTAAAATTTGAACATATATGCGTTTTCTAGGGAAGGCCTGCAGTGTTCGTTATCCAAACAATGAGGCCCTCAAAGCCACTGTCACCTAGCAATGGGACAGCATGACAGAGGACTACATTTGTAGTAGATACCACTCTTTCCGCCGCCGCCTGAAGGTATCATTGTCGCTAAGGGTGGCTACATTTTGATTAAGAGAGCTCAGAGACACATCTACATATAATTTTGTTGAACTACTATCGTTAATTAATAAATTATATCTTGATAAAGTTTAAAATTCAAAGTGTTCAGATTTTAATGGACCACTCATTATATTAAAATAGTGTCCTGTAGAAGTTTAAATGCTGATTTGAAAATTTATATTGTTATTATTATTTTAATTTTTTGAGTAGTAGAAGCTTTTTAGGTGTCGTTCAAATAAATACAATACGTGACATGTATGCTAAATTTACTGTTCAGAGTAATTATTAAAAGTTCTAATTTTTAGGTAGAGTTATACTTTCCGAATTACCACGTTGATTTTTTGGATAATAATACAGATCTTCCTGCTAGTGTAATGTTGAGAGACAATTTTCTTGATAACTTAAAAAAAAGAGAAACAAATCAAATTTCTACAAAGTGTTACGAAATATTCAACGTGCCTATCTTTATTTATGTTCATCTCTGAAAAACTCACCAGAACCTTTCAATTTATCAATAAATTAGTGTTTAGATTTCAGCGTCATAACGATTCGGGTTGATAGCACTTTCAGTATGATAAAATAAAAAACCGAAAATCAATATGGTCCCCCTGATAATTCTAATAATGTTTTTGGAGGAAAGCAGCTTAGCTGTCATGACGTTTCATTAGATTAGCTGACATCACCTAGTAGATGAAGGAAATAAATAACAACCCCATCCCAGACATTACCCCGATGTCAATTCTCAAACTAATCTGTGTCCAACAAAGATATAATTATAACTCTGCAAAAAATCTTCAAGGTTACTCTACATAAAAAGTGGGTTATCGAAAAAATACATCTGCCCTGGGGAAAATTGCCCGTGAAATATTGCCCTGAATAAAATTGAAATGTAAGGAAATTGTCAGGGAAAAAATTACCCGTATTTTGTTCAAACTTTATGATGAACAATGGGACATTATAAATTCATTGGACGATTTGGCGGTATTTATGGATCCAGGGTATGGCACTATTTTTTGGTATTAGAGGGATTCCTTGGATGTAAATTAATTCATATTTTAATATATTAAAGCATAAACAATTAATTACAAAAATGAATGAATTAAAATGTAATAAGATAGTTTTAGTATTTATTGACACAAAAATTAAAAATTGAAGATATTAAGAAAAATGTGATTTTCCATGCCGAAGCGTGCAGTAATTAGTGCTAGAGGTATATAATTTTTGCAATCAGGACTGAATTTCCGTATCTTGAAATCAAAATATAAGAATAAATTTTTCCTCTCGAATATCAGAAGGTTAGCCCTTAGGAAGTTGTTGATTACAAAATTTAGATATAGAGAAAATAACTAAAAAAGGAATGTGGATGGAGGATGATAACTCTCTCCGTTTCAGCGGATTATTTTGTCTTTTTATGGAAATCCTTATTAGGTATTTCTTATTTAAGAAGTATAGACGATTCTTTAGAAGATCTGGAGGATGTATCTATTCTTTAACATAGAAACAATGATTGAAATGGTCATATACCTTGATGTGAAGTGGTCCTTTCCATTAAAGGAGATCAGATCCACCGAGTGAGTCACAAAGAGGTGAAATACCTTGAACATGACGTCGAAGAGAGGATCAGAAGTCTTATGGATTGGAACCAGAAAAAACTAGAGCATGAGGACTTGGACTTGACCTGAACACTGAAAATGTGGACTCAATTACTGTTATGTATCTATGTGTCATTATCCCTGTAGGAGCACATAATTCCTTTTCCTTCTCACTTACACGCTGTAGCTACATTTTATTCAATAAATTCGGTTCTCTTATCTATGCCTCATTTCTTTCTATAATGAGTATGTGTTCTTAATCCCTTGTATTATATCCTGTTATGGAGCTAGCTGCCAACGAGAAAGAGCTCGTTGGCTCACTTGATTCAGATCTTAAAGGAACACCTAGAATTGAGTGGTGGTGACCCCTAAGGTCTATCCTCCACCCCAGAGATAGTTCAAGCCGCACAAAAGAAACTCTTTGAAGGTATACCCAATGTCAAAATTTACATCGGTGACCTTCTTATATATTCAAAATCAATGCCAGAACACCTCTCCACTCTTTGGTTGGTTTACGAACGAATCAGTGCCACTGGAGCGCACGTCACGAAAAGCAAGTGTGTCTTTGCAAGGAATGGGCATACTTACCTAGGATTCAAAATGTCTGAAGGAGACAAGTTGATTGATCCAGAACTGGTACTACCCGTCCTCGAGTTCCTAACTCCAACGACCACCTCCCAGGTCAAATTCTTCCTCAGACTCGTCCAGTTCTACGGCCAATTCATTAAAGATATCTTATCGATCGCCGCTCCTCTACATGAACCTACAAGGCAAAGTGTGGACTTTACGTAGAGGGATGAAGCTAAGGTGAGTTTTAGTAGAATCAAAAAAGTATTAACTAATGCACCTATATCTAGACGTTCTTCGCCCTTCTTCCTCTCAACTGACACAATCGCCTATTGTGCTCGGATCTGTCTTGTCTCATCTCGCGAATGGAGAGAACCGTCCTATTACCTATGCATCCCCAAAACTGAATAGTGCCAAGAAGAACTACTCACAAATGGATAAAGCAACCACTACAATTACTCCATAAAAACAGAACACATGTTTCTCCAGTATATTCTTAAATTAAGAAATGTGAGGTTTCACCTTGGCAACTTTCATATCGTTTTTGTTACAGAGTATGTTCCCTTTTTTTGTTCTTATGTCGACCATCCTCAAAAACGATTGCTTTCAAGGTATGTTGTTACAA
>NW_027294635.1:0-562 GCF_016086655.4 Lepeophtheirus salmonis | reverse complement strand
CAAATCCGTTATTTGAAGGGCCAAAATTAATTAATATAAGTTTAAATTTCCACCTCATGCACTTTACTTATGTTCCGAAACTTGAAAAAATAGGTCATTAGTCAAAGCTTTTTTTACAATGACTATGTGATTTTGGTATTTAATAACTATTTTGAGAAAATAACCAGTTTTATATTAGAAGAAGGGTATCGAACCTTTTGAACATCCCTGGGAAGAGTCTATAGAGCTGAAAAATATTATTTTTTTTGCACCAAATTTAATGGAAAGATCTTTCAGTGTGAAGAATCAATATCATTCTCAGAAAACCAAAAAAATGTTTCAGGTGCACATTTTCATTCCTACTAATAATATTGTCCATCATTTCTGCACTTTGCACACATGGTATTGTTAGTAAAATCAAAGTATTTGTTAATTTGGATAACAAATTCAAGTTAATGCTTAATGTGTCATGCTCGGTGCCGTTCTTCGTCTTTCATGTAAGAGGGATTACTTTATAATAGTATGTTTTCTCCTCAAGAATAATGATAACATTTTTTTGAAAATAAAAAGAACACTCTTCAAG
>NW_027294634.1:0-2699 GCF_016086655.4 Lepeophtheirus salmonis | reverse complement strand
TTTTGTTTTTTATTTCTATATCTTCTGTTTTTAAAGTGAATTTATGTTTTCCCAAGCGTGGATTTTATTCATTTTAGGTCTCACCCAGTACACTAGTGTAAATGTGATGGGAGGAAGAAAAATAACGGTAAATTTTAGCAGAGTTTTGTAAATAAAATCTTATAGCTAGGGCCGAGAGCCAATTCTCTATACATATTTTAACACAAGCTTACCATACCCAAACATGGGCTTTTATTTTAGCCTCCTCATAACCGAATCAGTGTGAATTCGCACTAGTGGTCATAGGAGCGCACCAGCTCACATGTTTTTATTTTTATTCAGCTAGATAAGTAGTATTTAGTCTAAAAACATTCATTGTAATATTCTTTTTCAGCCAATACCCCACTCCCCCATTCATGGCGCGGGTAAAGTACCCACTTTGGTTAATTTAATTAATTTATTAAAAATACTTGTTCTAAATTTATATTTACTAACCCAATTTATTTAACTCAAATAAATACATGTTGGCAATTTGCTGTGTCTTGACGAAGGTGAGGAGGCACAAACTATTTAAACCAAGGAATCCAGGATGACCGAGAGAAATGGGGAGAGGAAAGACGTGGAGGAATAAAACAAAGGTTGTCCAATAGGAACAATTATATTCTTATTAATACAAAAACCTACTCTGATACATACATAAACTACACGACTATTTACCCTTAAAACGAGGTAAAAGACTGTACTTTACACACATATATATATATACAAGAAAATAAGAGAAGTAAGAGAGAACAACGGGGAAGGAAACACGAATACATTACACAATTGCTTTGTGGAATTGTAATATGGACAAGTTTTAAGATTTTTAAACAATTGAGAAATTATACGTTTTTAAACATTCCCAAGGGTTTTAATCGGATGGACATCTGAGGTTTAAAAACATGAAAGGCAAGATGAAACCAATTCCGTTTTAAACTATTATTTTCAATATTAAGTCATTCTAAAAATTATTTCTGATTATCCCTTTCATATATTTTACTTTAATGTACATTGTTTTTATTATATTTTACATTTAATATATGTCTCAACTTTTTAAATTTTCATATATGAATGTAAATATTTGTACTAGAACAGAATATACAAAGGGGTAGAGACAGAGAGGAAATAACTATGGGGAACATGCTCCACAAGGGATCCCTGTTTAGGAGCCAAAAATGATTAAAAGGCCAAGCTAAGTCCCTGTCCCGAAAAGGACAAAAAATTCCAAAACAGAAACCTCCCTAGCAGGCGAGGAGGGCCCATTCCCAACAGAACAGAGGGCTGTGTTTCTGCAAGTTTCAAGTCTCTGCCTTCCTTATTTAAATATAATAGATAGGATGTACCCGTTGTAAATATTTTATACTAAGAACAACTTGCTAATCCGCGTTTGGGACAAACGTACATCTACTACAAGGTTAATGGAAATACAAGGTTAGACTAAAGCTTTAAACCAAGTACCAAAACGAGCACGAAAACAATAAAGAGGTGAAAAATGTAATTACTTTTTTTTATCCACCATGGGCATCATTTGACTATTATTTCTAAAATAACACCTCTATCTATAAACTAGAATGTATTATTAATAAAAATAGCTAGAATTGAGTCACAAGATTAGAAAGTAGAATACTGAGTCTGAATATATTCTAATTCTAGTATTAATAAATAACTATTAAATATAGTTTAGTTATTTTATGTGAGGTGATAAGATGAATGGATTGGAGTCGTCCGAGAATGGTCGGCTTTGACATCTCTGCAAATTATCCTTCAAGGGAGCGGATGAGCTTTTTAGACCATATCAAGAGTTATTTTAGAGAATGGTTCTGCTAGTTAATTGACCCCTACAAGTACTGTATGTCTTGGCTTCCTACTGTCGAATGATACCTACTATAACATTAGTCTACATGGTCTCCATGTTTTGGAGTAGTTCAATTCTAAAACTAACTAAGAGGTCCTTGAGAATGATGAATTGAGTATTTTTTTTTTCAGACAATGCTTAAAAATTCAAGCCACCATCTTTAAATCCTCATACAATAATTTGTTGGGGTCTCTGCAGAGGTGGAGAAATTGATGGAAATTCATTCGGAATTAAATCCGAATTTGGGACAGATTAATATTGGTATGATTTCAACAAGGACTTAGAATTATAACTCTGCAACAAATCCTCAGGGTTATGTTCCATCTTTTTATGAGTACACACGTATGTTTAATCAGGTTTTGAATATAATTGAATCTATTTATGAGAGAGGATTTTTACTAATCAGGAATTAAATAATAATGAAAACTACTAAGGAAAAGAAAATTCTTTCTTAGGACTACCAATTCAAAAAAAAAAAAAAATGCCCAGCTAAAAAATTTACTGGTTTAATTCCTGTTGGACTCAAGGTAGAATCGACATCGGTGTAATTTCTAGCTATGTCCTTCTAGATACGGAGTAGGATTTGTGTTCCTTTCTTTGCTCACAAAGATTTTCACAACTAATCTAATAAATGGTCATGACAGCAAGGTGCTTTTCTAGAAATATACCATGCCTATCAAAAAACGTTAGATAAATGATGAACATAGCGCAAAAAAACAAACAAAAACTCTTTTGTTTAATTTTGACCTTACTCTAGACTGAAACGCTCTTTATACATGTACATAATATGAGTTCATTGGCTTGATTATTATTAATATATCTAGTG
>NW_027294633.1:0-757 GCF_016086655.4 Lepeophtheirus salmonis | reverse complement strand
GTGTGTGTGTATGTGTCTGTAGACAGGTGTGTTACCTGGGTGTGTAGGTGTGTAGGTGTGTGTGTGTCTGTACAGGTGTGTGTGTGTGTGTGTGTGTGGTGTAACAGGTGTGTTCTGTACAGGTACGTGTGTGTGTGTAGTGTTGTGTGTAAATCTGTGTACAGTGTACAGGTGTGTGTATATCTGGTGTGTGTAGTGTACAGGTGTAGTGTGGTGTGTGTTCTCTGTGTGTACAGGTGTGTGTGTGTACAGGTGTGTTGTACAGGTGTGTGTGTGTGTGTGTAACAGGTGTGTCACTTCTGTTGTACAGGTGTGTACATGTGTGTGTGTGTGTGTCTGTGTGTACAGGTGTGTGTGTGTGTACAGGTGTGTGTGTCTCTGTGTGTACAGGTGTGTGTGTGTGTGTAACAGGTGTGTGTGAACAGTGTGTACGGTGTGTGTGTGTGTGTGTAACAGGTGTGTGTTCTCCTGTGTGTACAGGTGTGTGGTGTGTGGTGTAGTACAGGTGTAGTGTACATGTGTGTGTACAGGTGTGTGTGTGTACAGGTGTGTGTGTGTACAGGTGTGTGTCTGTGTGTGTGTGTGTACAGGTGTGTGTGTGTGGTACAGGTGTGTGTGTGTGTGTAGGTGTGTGTGTACAGGTGTGTCCCTGTAAAGTGTGTGTGTGTACAGGTGTACAGTGTGTGTGTGTGTACAGGTGTGTGTGTGTGTGTGTGTGTGTACAGGTGTGTGTGTGGGTGTGTGTGTGTGTACAGGT
>NW_027294632.1:0-1410 GCF_016086655.4 Lepeophtheirus salmonis | reverse complement strand
TTTATTTTTGCAAATCTGATCAAAAAATTTAATTCTCAGAAATTTTCTCGATTCAAAAACAATATAAAATATCCTTCAACATTTATGTCTCAATTATATGTGTTTAAAGTTTAAAATCATTAATTTCAATAAAAAGGTAAAAAAGGTCTCTTCACTATTTTTTAAATTTCTTTTATTTTTATAATAAAAAAATATTATTTCGAGACTTAAAATCTTTAAAATATTTATAGAAAATATAAAAAAATTAAATACTTATTTTAATTATTAAGTCTTTTCGGACTCTTTTAATTTTTTACTTTTTTTTCTCCTTATTATTTCTTTATTAAACAAATGTGAAGGTCTCTGTATCTTATAATTTTTAATATACTGAGAACATGGGTTATAATATAGAATTCCATTGTTTTTTCTCCATACTGTTGTGTTTTTAATGCTGCAATTAGTACATTTTCTTGTACTTTTTTTCTCTAGTAGATGTAGATTCCTAATTTTTTTAATTCTAGAATTTTTCTCTGAAAAAAATTCTATTTTATTATTATTACACCATATATCATTATCGATTATGGTTTTTTTATTAACAACAGTTTTTGAATTTACATGTATATTTGTATTGTAGGATATTTTTCTCCTCTTTAACTGGTAATCACTTTCTGTTGTAGTCTCACGAATATCTCTATTATATTTCATTATAGCATCGTGAAACAATAAGCCTATTTCGTTATCATCCATGTTAGTCTTTTTACCTTTTAGCTGTTTAATGTTATAATAAGATTTATTATCGCTCTCAGGTTTTATCCTGAGTTTAACTATAAGTGAAGAATATACTATATTGTTCGGTAATTCTGATTTATAAAGCCTCTTAGCATTATTCGATGCTTTTGTTGAGGATTTGGTTTCTATTAAGAAAGTTTTACTTTCAATTTTTTCGATTTGTTTCTAGTCTTACTTTCTGTCATCTTCATATCAGAGAATGAAAACAAAATTTTTCTCGAATATATGTTAAAATATGAAACATAAAAATAAACAAAACAAACAAACATAGAAACAAAAAATAGATTAAGAATTTTATAACATTTGAATCTTTTAAGATGATTATAAATTGATTTTATTTTTTGTAAAATATAAATATTGTATTTCCAAATTTTCTAGAATATTAAATTTTTAATTTTAAAATATAAGGTTTCAACTTGCTGTTTTAAAATTTCAAAATAGTAATAGTAGAGAGTGTTGTAGTATATGAAAAACTACATTTATTTTAGAAATAAATTAACAAGCAGCAGTAAATATTATAAGAATTAATAAAAATGAGAATATATTAAAAAAATACAAGTAATCGATATAATATTAATAATAAAGTTAAAGAAGATGTGAAAATTTTATTTAGAATAAAGTGCAAATTAATTTTTTAATACG
>NW_027294631.1:0-487 GCF_016086655.4 Lepeophtheirus salmonis | reverse complement strand
GAAAATCTCACTAAAATCTTGATTTGTCAATATAATATTGGTAACTAAAGCCTTGAACTAAAGCAGTTATAGAAATCGAAATTTGCTGAATCCGTGATGGTTTGGGGAGGGAAGGATAGCCATATCTCCGAGATTTTAGAAATTATGGTCCTCCTTGCTACCGGAAAAACAAAGTTAGAAACCGAAAATTTGTATTTCAACAAAATGGAACTCCTTGTCATACTTGAAAAAAGACTCAAAAATTGTTAGAAAGAAATATGGATTTTTGTCCAAAATCCTTTTGGTCTCCTTCGAAGATTTGAATCCCTCGATAAATTTGTTTAGGAATATCTGGACCCTGAAAATTTGTCACAAAAATATTGAGTCTCTCAATGCAAGCATTCTCCGGGAATGGGCATATCTTCCTGAGAAATCAATCCGTGAATCATGCAGAGCATTTACAACGCGACTCCAGGCTGTATAAAAAAATCTCATTACATGATACACA
>NW_027294630.1:0-21103 GCF_016086655.4 Lepeophtheirus salmonis | reverse complement strand
TTATCTTATAAATGTACAGATTATACAATATACACTTCTGGTATTATATATAGTTTATATTAGTAAACTAATAACCATGGAGGTTGTTCATAAAAGACAAAGAGTTACAATTGGGTATTCTTTTCAGGATTTATAATTGTGAGTCATCGTTAGAGTTGGAGTAGAATTAATGATATATATTAGAATTATTCCAGCCAATATATCCTAGCAATAAACGGAATAGAAATATTGTATATTTTATTTTTAATACACTTCATCCTATGGATTGGGCAGTGAATCGCTGGTCAAATAGGTGGGTCATTAGCCACCCCCACCGCTTCATTGAGCAGCAATATCCTTAGTTATTCTCACAACTCAAGAGATTGAAATTTTTTTTTGTGGGCTTTGTAAAGCTATATGTAATTTTAGTGGTTGTTTATGACCTTCATTTTAATTACATAAAATATATATATAAATAAACATTTTAATTACATAAAATATATATATTAATAAACATTTTAATTTACAATTAAAAGAAAAAGGAAAAAAAAGTTATCACCATAAAAACAATTTTCATATTTGAGACATATTAATAAAATTATTTGAATAAAATATTCGAACGGCACCAACCTTTTTGAAATTAGTTAAAAAAGATGACTTCAAATGCACTAAATGAATAAAATTATGAAATTAATTCAAACAACTAAAAACTAATTTATGAAACATAATAAAAGACTAAAATTAGCAACTAATTATTTGCAATCGATTCATTTTTAGACTTTCCAAAATTTTAATCCAATCAACGACGGAACTTTAAACTTACATCTGAACAAGAAGGATAATATCTTATTTGACCTCCAATGTAAGTCTATGAAGTTAAACCAATATTAGGAACCTTGGTAAAAAAAGTATGAATATCTTGTTGCAGCCGCAATCATTATTGCTCTAAGATTTTATACTTTGATGGTCTCTTCAATGTTTAATTTTTTTTTTTTTTGCAATCAAGCTTTTGCAGCTTGTAATAGCATGTTCTATTACTCGATTTTTTGCATTTCGGCTTTTCGAAGAGAGTCCAAATAACAGTAAAGGAGAGACAAACTTCTCTGTATTCTTTAGTACATTGAGTGTGACCAAATCTGTTACAATTTTGGGAGCCGGACAACTTGCAAAAGCGTGAACTGTCGACTTAAACATTTTACAATCATCCTTACAGGGAGAGTTAAAATAAATTCAACCTGATGAAATTTGAAATTGGGCCATAATTTTTTTCTCATCCTGTATGTTCGAGATTGAGCCGATGAGTATTGTATGACAAATTCATAATATATTAAAGTAGACCCCCTTCTCTAATCAGAAATGTGTTAAAATGAAGTTAATTTTAGCCCTAAAGAACATACAAAATGTCCTTCTAAGCACAAAATCTTGCCAAAAATCAGTAATGTAGTCTTGATCGTTTGAGTGTCTAAAGTATTTCATTGGGTTACAATTTGTTTTTCTTCAAAATGAAAAATCAAGACAATATTTCTATTAATATTAAACATATTGTATAATTATAAAATTTCTAACTTGAGTCCTAATTTTAAGATTGTTTCTTCTTGTAGTTAAAATTATTTAATTCTCCAAATGTTCAGATATATGAAGGTATATAATTACTATCTGAGTTTTAAATTGAGCTGATAAGTACTCTCTAAAAGTGAAGAGTATAGACAATAGATGAATATGTATCCCTGTATTTTAAATGAATCCTCGAACCAGATTTGGCGAGTTTGAATTTATATTTTGGAGAGTTTATATTTTTTGCCATTTTGAAAGTTCACAAATGACGTATTTTGAAGAAAAAATTATTGTTGCAATTTTAATGTAGTTGGAATATTTATAGTTTTTCTACTTTAAGTAAATTAAATAATCTATGAACACACCAGCAAATCGAAAGAAACAAATTATTATGCTGGTCCGTCATTCGATGATTATTTTCCAAGATGAAGAATCCAAAAAAGTGATTAGCACATCTTCTATTCAAGGTTACGTCGTGTTTGTTTATTATTTAATTTAGCTGACATGACATGACAATCAGGCGTTATAAGGAAGGAGTGTGAGAAACAACCAACCCCTCTATTTGAAATTCATTAAACAACTTAGAGAGTGGGATTTCTTTCTTTAGTATTGTTACTTGTTACCTATTTTTTAATGTTTTTCAGGCATCAGAACAAGAATTTCATAATTATGGACCTTTTAGGATACATATATATGTTAAGGAATGTATATGAAATCTTTATTCATTTTCTTATAGATAATTCCTAGATAATCATGCATTAGGAACACGACTCAGTGTTGAAATACTAATAACAACAATTGTGGAAAAGAAAATTTATTTTCTGATTACCCATTCAAAAAAGGGGGCCAGCCAACAAATTCACACAATTTACATCACCTTTCCGAGCACATAGGAATGCAAAAAATAAATGAATTTCGTACTGGATTTCTACTCTTCTTTATATTTGTATCGATATATTCTTAGAAATACATGAAGTGTACAATGAAAATATATTTTCTTAAATCTTGAGACACACAGCTACATTGGAATGGCCAGAATTTATAAGATTAATAAAAATTATTTTTCTACACATGCTGCCTAAAAAGTAAATAAAGAATAAATATAAATAGTTAATATTCAATTTTCTAAGCCAATTTACACTGATATGTTGGTATATCCAATCTAAATAGTATGAAACTCTAGTGTGCTTTGAGCCTATACGACGACTTCCACATTTGGTCCCTGATTTAACTACTCCCACAAGCATGCATCTTCCATCTCTTTCGAGTGTAACTGGTCCACCAGAATCTCCTTGACAAGTAGAATGAGGATAATTATTCACACAAAATATTGTGTTAGGATCAATGAGGCCTGTTGAACGAGTTTGACATTCTGTACTTGATAAATTTTTTACAAATAAATCTGTTCTCATAAGATGGGGAAAGTAAGAATTATTGTCTGGATCTTGTCGACCCCATCCACTCACTATATGTACAATATACACCTAAAGTAATAGTTTACAAACGAATATTCACAGTAATACCTACGACTGAAGATTCCAGCTCAATAGTTTCATTTTTATCATAGGGCAAACAAATGGGTTGTATAAGAGGAGTAAATGTAACCTCCCCATCTATTTGAATCAAACCAATATCATTTTTTGCATATCTTCTAGTTTTTTTGTATAATGGATGTACAATGAACTTTGCACATCCGTATTTTTTGCCAGATTCCCGCTCTTTATTTCCTCCAAGATAAAGCTACAGTTAACAAAAACTCCATTAATATAGTTGTAGGCCATGTTTAATATATTATTACAAGATATGTACAAAAAGGTCGAAATCCTGGGAAGGGGGGGGGGGGGAAATCATGTTAATAATCATTGAATGTATAATAACTGATAATATTTCTAAAAGATTTAACTTTATTTAAGGAACAAAAGTCGCAAAAACAAGTGCTTGAAGAATCACTTTATTTTCATTTGCCAGCTCCTAAAATTTCAATTTTCAAAATAGGGAGGGGTAATCGATAAAATCAGATAAATATAACGAGTTATAAATTTGTTTTATAAATTTGCTTTGTCTGGGATTGAGTTCTTTCTCATAATTCACATGATTACTTACAAAAGATGTTTTAGGATCGGAAGTATACTTTTTTCCTGAGATGGTTCTATCTTTTATGCAATGAGCAGCAGTTAAAACATAATATGCACTAAGTAATGATCCTCCGCAGAAATATTTTAGTTCCAGAGCTGGCTTGTCTCGAACAACAATATCTACTTGCCATGGAATTTCTCCTTCTCCTACTTGAAGTCCATCAATAATTCTGTTTGACTTTCTCGGATTGCATCCCATCAATGCCTTTGCTGGTGAAAATCCACATGAATCATACAGTGCTTAAACACAGAACCAATAAACAGTTTGAAATTATATTAAAGTATATGTAACTAATTACCTGTCGGGAGAGAAGCTACAAAAAATACATATGTAGTAAATAAAATGAAAATTTTGCTCCACATATTGTAAGATTTCAAACTTTACTGACTCATGGAAGCTAGGAAGTAGAATGTTATGTTATGTATATAAAAGCAGTAAGAAACTCGCCACGTGGACTAATTAAATAGCATGACCATATTAAAAGTGTTTTTTTTAAACATTATAAAAAAGATATACACTTGCCCGTTTTGGGATATTACAATACTCTTTCAAGTGTCTCTGTTGCTTACAAACTATTAATATCTACATTAAAATAAGAAATAAAATATAAAAAGTAAACAGTACAATGATGTTCCACACCTTTTCTATTAATGTTATATTCATGATTTTTCTGGATTAGTCCTGTGACCTCCACGTCCCTGAAATAGATCTTTGGGGGTTCCTCGAATTTTCCAAATTCTTCTGGGTTTTCTGAATGTAATGCATCGTCAGCCCAATGTTGTAACAGATGTTAAGGTTCCTGATTTGTCCTTGATTATTAAATATACACCTAACTATGAAACATCTGAATATCGATTCCCATTATACCTTAATTAATGGATGAATGTTGTTTTAATTTTCTGTAAACATATTGTGCAAGATTAAAAATAGCTGATATGACGACAAAATTTGGTTCCCAAGTTACACAAGGAGGGGTAGATTTTATTTAAAAGCCCTGTATAGTCATGAAAAAACCTTATTTGATGAAAGAAAGCATAAAAACTCATAATGTATAATCAGCTGTTTACCCCTATACTCTTTGGATGATAATTGAACTTTGATTTCGGACTAAAGCAGCAAATCAACTTGTACTAATTAATAAAGATAAATGTGTGGTCAACAATGAAACAATTGAAGATTAAAAATTGTAAATCATTCCCCCATGTTTTCAAATATATATATACTATAATTTTCTAGCTCATCTCATCTGCATTTAGTACCAACTTTCAAAAGTCTATCAAAATTTCATGACAATTTGTTCTTTAGTTTGCAATTTATTGTAAGACCTTGAGTGAAGGCTTGCATTGAGTCTCCGGAAGTCAAAAAATATAATAATATATTTATATTAATAATATTGTTAGAAATAAATTTTTTATTACAACGAGAACTATTGCTAAATGAGACTATTCTTTTGTTATCTACAAAAAAAAAATCGTGCTTTATTTTTATACAGCTTCTTGGTGGGCAAAAATATTGTTGAGATTTCTAAGACATGAAACACATTAAAAAAAAAAAAAAAAATTAATATATCGAAACATAATAAGTCTCACCAAAAAAAAAAGGTAACTCACATACAGTCTAGGATATCTCTGGATATCTAAACATAGAAGGCTTTGCTTCTATTCCTTGATGAGTATTTTTTTCTCTTTTACTAATAACTAGCTAAGTGTTACCCAGGGTTGCTCTGGCCAAGGATGGAACGGGAAATCACATTGACAATTCTTAATATTTTTTTTTTTTTAAATAAGGTTCCTTAAATTGGTTAGATGGAGTAACAATTGTTACATAATTATTCTATTACACTAATAATTATAATATGAATGTCTGGTTACTGTCTACAAAGATGCTCACAATTCTAATTTAAATTCCCTTAAATTCCTACATTTATGAGCACTCATGAATATAAAAATAGACATTGAATATCAATGAATACAGAAGGAAAATAAATTCACTACTCAGAGTTGAAATAATAATGACAAATGTTGGGTAAAAGATAATTCATTCTGCAGATTATCCATCCAAAAAATCAGCGCCGCTCAAAAATACATACTATTTATAATACTATTCTGAGTTCATATGCCCGCAAAAAGTAAATGAATTGTGTACTCGATTTCCACATTTCTTAATCTTAGATATACAAAAATAAACTTTTGAATCTTCCTCTCCTCTCTCAACTGTCATCTTAATTTTTTTTTTTTTTTGTGCTTGGGTTTTTAATTATTTTTCTGCAATAAATTAGGTACTGAAACATTCATTTCAAATTGACAAACTTATCGATAAGATGTTATATTATTATTTTTGTAATATGGAAGTTTTAGGATATAAGGAATGTTGAACTGAGCCTAAGTTAAGTCAGCTTGTAATCCAAATTCCAATTTGGATTACATCAAATAAGGAAGATTATAAGGTGGTATCTGGAAATGATACAGTGGTGTAATACTTTTATCATATTTCTTGTTTTAGGCGCAGTTTTGTCGAAAAGCCTATATTGAAGGGGTCTTGAATGACGATCAATAAAGATTTTGTCCAAGAAAGGAAAGAACTTGAAAATCAATTGGTCAAGTCCAACAGTTAAAAAAGATCAAAAATTAAAGTAAACAAATTAATAGAATGAATGAATTTACGATTCTTTTAGGCCTTACTTTTCAGATTTGCTTGTGGTTCGTCAGGGTATGAATCTCTTCTTGATCAAGGATTTCCTTTACCCTCACTGAGGACAATGCACAGGAAAAATGAAGACATTTAATTTGAATGATGTTTTTGAGGAAGCCCTGGCAAACTTGTATCATTTTCTCTACAACTTCTATCCTTCAGTTGCACAAGGAACTCCTTGATGAAGGATTTTCATTTATTTTAACGGGAAGATTTACTCAAGATGCCGTGAAAAATTTATTCAGCCTTATTAGGTACAAGAGCCCAACTCCAACATCATTAGTGGCCCAAAGCAATCTAAGAATATTTGCTCTAAGTCAGTTCATGAAGGAAACGATTTCTTAGATGATTTGAAAGAAGAAATAAATAAATCTGACGAAGCGGATATTGCATCTTTTCTTCAAGAACTAACTCCTTCGCTACTGTGTTGTCTGAGCAACAAACTAATGTTCTATAATTTTATTGCAGGCTATATTTTAATCCAAATAAAGACATATTAGTTTTTTTGTTCGAATTATCTTAGTTTTGTTATTTTGGACACTAATGATATTGGTCTGTATTCAAAACTCCTTGATCTAAAAGATTACACCGGCAGATCTTTATGCTGCTGTATCAAGGAAATATTCGAAAGTATATTCCTTGTAGCCGAGAAGCGATTTCGCAACTTTATTAAAACTAAAAAAATAAATGATTTAAGAAATATAACAAATCCTGCAAGATATAATTGGAAAGGAATAACAAATATATCCCTATTCAAACGTTATTGGAAGCCTTGGCAAATTTGTATCATTTTCTCTACAACTTCCATCCTTCAGTTGCACAAATAACTCATTGATGAAGGAAATAAATAAATATTATATATTTTATTTTTCCAAAAACTGCTTGCTGCTTTTTTAAATAAAATTTCATGAGAGCAGCACTACTAAACTCCACAAAATACCCTTCAACTTATCCGGATTACTCAATTATATTTAGTGTATTTTATTTGTATGTATTTTATGGATTTACATGTGTTTTGATAGCTTACAACAAGCATGATCAAACTGAAAAAAATAATTTTTTGACAGGTACTGTGAAGTTTGTAGCTTGTTGTTTAAACATATGTTAGAAACATAAACCTATATATTTTATTTTAAATAATATCACCATTCAAAGAGTTGCGTTATTAGTTTACAAATTAATATATATTTTAACAACGCTCATACCCCATAACATAAATATATTACAAACATTATTTTGAAAAAAAAACCGAACTGCAGTGTACTTTCATCTCAATTTTAACAAACTAGGTATTGGCATGTGCCTAATACATGAATTATTTTTGCTACAGTTTTTTTAAAAATAACTATTATTATTTAATAAATGTCTAAATTTCGTACGTATATGTATGTACGTTTGGGAATGAACCCCGGAAATATCTTATTTTACTACATACTTTTGCAAACGTTTTCATTTTTTAAGTTAATCTGAAGAAACCTTAACATTGATGTTGAAATTAGTTATACTTAATAATCATAGAAGTTAATATTTGAATCTTCACCGATTCTTTTGTTTTTGGAGGATTACCCTTCACATGCATCTACAAGTGTTTATGTAGTTCAATTCGAAGATCCTTATGAGCAAACCGATGAAACTAGGTCATATTTTAGAATATCTATTGTGTATGGATGAAAAAAAGATGTGTGAAAATTTTCTGTCTTCAAAAACGTTTTCTGTGACCTACTTAGCTATTTGAGAATGATATTTGTCAAATTGAATTTTCTATTACTTAAGGATTGAGATGTTTTAATTTTAAAGTTATAATGCTGAATTTAGAAAGTTTCATTAAAGTTCCTTCCGCTAGTTGTACAAAAGAATATAATCCTCAATTTCTGTTTTGGGGAAAGACAAATTATTGCATAAAGAACTATTTCTGATACATAAACGATCACACACCCTGTACTGACCTCCAAATTCAATCAAATAAGTATTTGTGGAGGTGCATAATATACATTGATAGGCTGTCAGAAACCTTTTCTATTTTATAATACAGTAAATTATGATATATCAAACCTTTACTTCTACATATTAAAAGAAGCTGTATTAAATCTTTGTAAGTAAATTGCTCAATGTAAAACAATTTTGTAATGGGGCATGATTCAGAATCATTCATTGATTCCACTTCATTTTTTATTCAAATCTCAATATCCAGAAAAAAGAATGATATTTTCTGATATATAAAAAACCTGCATTGAATCAATAGAGACAATTCTGAAAGATTAGATTGTTAAATATTAAAAATAAATTTATTTTAATACTTCTAAAACACATTTACATTTAAAAATATGGTGCGTCAATGATTACTACACTACGAGATGCATTTGTATCAAACTGTATTCAATCCAAATTGGAATTTGGATTACAAGCTGACTTTACTTAGGCTCAGTTCAACATTCCTTATATCCTAAAACTTCCATATTACAAAAATATTAATATAACATCGTTAACTTGTCCTCTAGTTAATTTAATATTAATATAAGTGTTTCTTTAAGTTAATAAATGATTTTTAGTTAAGAAAACCTGCCGAACTTGTCGGTTGGGATTTATTTTGGATATTATATGGGATTTATGATGCTCAGGGAAGTGGCTGTGGAAGATTTTTCTTCTTAGTTAGAGTAGACTTGAGTGAACTGCTACTTGAATGTATGGAATATGAATAATCTGTAAATGATTCAGTTATTTGATGATTCATGTTCTTTTAGTAAATGAGTTCTTTTGTTGAACCAGTTCAGCTGGTGGATTGGTAACTTTGCAATTGTTCGTGTATGCAAATTAGAGTTCACTCAAAGTAGCAAGCTAATGAACTACATTACACTATAGAAATATATGCTTCTTCACTTGAATATATTGATAATAACTTAATAAAGAAAGTCAAAGTGGATAGAAGTACATCATTGAGGTTAACTGATATATTTTATATATAGGAAACTTACGGTATAAACAAACGAATCATTCATTTCAAAAGAACAAATGGATCGCGAACGACACAGCACCAGTCAAGAACTACTAGAAGAAATACACTAGTACACAAACTCAAAGAGGCAAATATGATGTTAATGATTAACTATTACTAGCACGAATACGTTATCTTAAATATGAAAAATGAAAAAGATTTTATTTATATTTTGTTTTTTTTCTGTTAAAATTCGAAGCCTAAACGATATACTATTAACTATAATTATATAAGAGGTAAATTAGAGGGTATGACTTTGCGTCATATTTCCAAAGACACACAACCTCTTCAAATATTCAATGCTACTATCTCCGTCGGTGAAATTTTAATTTGTCGTAGGAGATAATAGGATTGTAATCACTACTAGGAAAATCAAGGATTCTACTGGATTTCAATCTCTTCTGTTACATATATATACAATATACATACGTAGGATTTCAACTTATTCCGATGATATTTATTATTCATCATAGTACCTTGTATTCTTTTTCTTGTCTTCTTTCCTTTTTATTTTCGTATAAAAGAATGATTATTTTTACTCAGTTAAAATAAAGATATTTAAATCTTAACATTGGTTACCCCGACGTGATATCATACTTTGTCTTCCAATATTCTCGGCGACGGATCCATATAATTGGTTTCGAAGAATTGAGCTGGATTTTTTGATGAGAAAGATCAATGAAGGTCAGACCAAATATTGTTTAATGGCTTCAGCATTACCTCAGAATTTTCCCCTGGGGGGGTTATATAAGAAGTTGAGCGTCTCCTTGCAGAGGAATATATCCATGATTTGCGTCATTATTTACTAAGGGAGGACCTCATCAGAAATGTACCTATACACCAGCATGGGTACTTGAAAACACAGTCTCATTCGATTGAAGGGTTGAAGCTAATGTTTGTTGAAGCCAAAGAACTTAGCAATTCACATATTTTCACTGTTGAAGACATATTCATGAGTGCTCATAAATGACAGAGAGTACACTTGAAGATTTTTTGCCGAGTTACAATTGTAAGTCCTTTTTATTATTTATTATTTAATTTACTTAAAGTACATGGGCATTAAAGTTTTGAACTATATAAAATTGCATTTGAACCAAATACTTTAATTATCAGCAAAGAGTATAATTAATAAAAATATTTATATTTAAAATAACATTAATTATTTTAAATATAAATATAAATAGCAAATAAAAAATACCTGTTTATCTATAATCACTTTAAATTGAATTAAAACATTTATGGCAGGCATCAATATAAAATAGATATTATTTTTCGGGCAAATGTCCCAAATGGTGCTTCAGCAAAACGTACGGTCGGTAAATTCCCCATTGGCATAAATTTTTGCAATTCACGGTTACAATACTATATCTAGCCATATATTTTTTTTTAACATTATGTCATCCTTCACAAGCAATAACAGTATGACATGCCGGTGATCAAATGTATTCAAATATGACAAAAATTGCATTTTATAATATGCAGCTGAAAAAAACAACAATTGAAAATCTACAAATTAACTCTAACATTTAAAGAAATAAATAGTAGTAGATAGGGCATATTTATGAGTAATGACTATATTTACAGTTGGCATTTTTTCAATCGTGTCATTAGAATTAATTTTTAGTACTGTCTTCTTCATACGTTCTTCGCTTTAAGATTCCTCAATGAGACTCCACTTTTTTAAGTACATTGGAAAGTAGAAAATGGGGAGAAGGGGGGAGGGGGACTGCTCCATCATCAACTAACAAAAGTGCACTTAACTTTGTGTTTGATGATCTCAGAGTCCTTGAAGTGCTTTAAATATATCCTTGACCATTTGGATTGTTTCACATCTTGGCAACGACAGATTAATATCCATTTCTTTAGCCTTGCGTGATTTTTAGGACCTCTGAAAATTGATGGTTATAATATATATGAAACATTAAATTAAGTAACAACTAACAAAGATACCAAAATATTTGATTGTTTTATAAAGTTATGAAAATACTTACGCTAAAAGAATATTATCACATATTAATGTTTATATTTACATTTCTTCCACGATTTACTAGCAATATAATTTTCTAGGAATCTAGAAAAAGCCAGGGGTTCTTGAAGTACAATTGAATGCAATGCAAGCAGGCATTGAACTCTACGAATAAAAAAATAAGAATGCATCCAGTTCCAATGATTTCCACTATGATAAACTTACCTAATCTCTAATTATTAATTTATTCAGTTTTTAAGAAATATTAATATTATTGATAACTGAAAGGCTAATGTTGACATAATAACTGAATGATTTGATCCTTATAATTCTTTATTGTTCATCAGCTGAACGCTTCAATAGATTGTCCTCGTCGTTTTAATGAGTAAGCACTCTATACATTATATCTCCATAGTCTAAACATTATAAAAAATAATATTGACAATTATCATTGTGATTTCCTGCTCCCTCCAAGGTCAGAGCAACGCTGGCTAACACTTTCCGACTTATTAATAATTACAAAATGACTCATTTGAGAAAAGGAAAAAAAGCCTTTAATGTTGATGGCATCTTCAGTGCTTTAAATGATTCAACTCTATATATAAATAGGGTTTTTAAAAGGTTTAATCTTTTTTCAAATCCTTGAACAAATATTTATTTTATCAAGTAATATAATATAGCAAAGGCAATTTTCTTTCAACTAAGAAAAAAGTCTTGAACGATATTCGAATAAAAATAAATCAGTTTTTTTGGTACCATTAAAAGAAAAAACATCCCCCATACATCATACTTCTACGTTAAATCCTTTTGAGCTAGATGAACTATTTATTATTTAGACCTTTGATGTATGTATATTTTTGTTCTAGATAACCTTGTCATATAAATGAGGAATTATGAAGTAGGTTAGGTCTGAATATTTCTTTACATGTACAATGGACAAACGTCTGAAAAATATATCCTAAACAGCGGGAGCGAATTTTTTTAGTTATAATATAATATTAGATGCCTGGAAGGGTAGCTATAATATTATGTAATACACGCAGCTTCATCACCAAATGATCAGCACTTATTTGATTCCAAATATTTGCATATAGAAATGCTTTTTCCGATTAAATTTTTATCAATATTATATATTTCATTAAAATAATTATCTACTGTAATACTATATTAAATATTTATCTCAAAATTTCATAATGACGATGGGTTACATTAAGGAAACCAAGAAGAAATTATATTATTCGAAGAACCCCCAGAGAACTTTTTCGAAGTCGGGGAAGTCACCAGACAAATCCCAAAAGTCAGGGATATGGAATTCATCGAGAAGGTGTGCAACATCATTGTACGGTACCTGTCAAAAAATTTCGTCTCATTCGGAAATGAACTTGAAATCAGTAATAAGACATTTGAAGTAAAATTATTACAAATTACTAATTTCATGTTGTTGTTTTCATTGTTTTTTGTTGAATTTCAGTTTCTGGGAGATTACTATAGTCTTTCAAATGTCTCTGTTGCTTACAACCCATTCATGAAAAATATATATAACAACTAAATAAATGAGAGTATAGTAGAATTGAATTACTATGAGATTTAAATTATAAAATTCGTCTTTATAAGAATAATAGGAGGGTGACTAGTTCAAAGAATCTTTAATGTACAATGTAGAGATATAATACAGTGCTCGAAGATGAAGTAAATTTTTTTACAGGTATTTAAAAAACAAAAAACCATGAAATCCGTAATTTTTATTATTTTACTTCAAATGTCTTGTTACAGACTTCTAGCTCCTTTCAACTGTGACAAATAACCTTGTCAGGTACCGTTAAATAATGTTGCACACCTTCTCGATGAACTCCTTATCCGAACCTTCCTGGAATCCACGTACTAATTAATACAGACAAATCGTTCCAATATGTTTTAAAATTTAACTTTCATGTCTAGCAAATGTGCTGAAAAGTCCCGTGCTTCACACATTTATTGTATATTAATTTTTTAACTCATCTCATTTGCAGTTAGCACCAACCTTCAAAAGGCGGCTATCAAAGTTTCACGACAATCTGTTCTTTAGTTTGTGATTTATTGCAAGGCCTTTGGCCAATAAGTGAAGGCCTTCATTGTGGCTAAGGGAGGAATAATCGAATAATAAAATATATTTGCATTAATAATATTGTTAACAATAAATTTTCTATAGCAACGATAACTATTGCTAAGTGGGACTATTTTTTTGTTATTCCCAAAAAAATGAATAAAAAATAATTTTGTGCTTTTATTTTTACACAGCTTCTAGGTAGGAAAAAATATTGATGAGATTTCTAAGACATCAAAAAACTACAAAATTTAATTTATCCAAACTTAATAGTCTTACTAAAACAAGTTAGCCCATACAGAGTTTATGGGCTTACCAACTCCATTCTACCTGCGTTAGAAAAGGATAAACCCCAAATTTGTACGTTCAACTTTAAAAAAATACATTCAGAACATATTCCCCAAATATTTCAGTGGAAAATAGCTATTAAAGACAAGAATCTGAATATCCCTATGGAATATTTTTTATGCATTTGAAGGAGAAAGTGTTTCACTAAAAAATGACAAAGTATTCCCTATTTGTTAATAAACAGAGACAAAAGCCGGACAAAGGATTCTGAGAAAGAGGAGAAAGGAAAACATACGAAAATTATTTCAATTGATAAAATATTAAATTAAAAATTTGTTGAAGGATTTGAAAAAAGATTGAACATTTAGTAAAATCCCAATTAAAAGACATCTGGCCTACGATTGTCAATTCATAACTCACGTAAGTAATACAACGACTTCATTGCCTTTGGATGCTTTTAATATTTAGCAAAAAACATCTAACTGGCTGTTGACCATCAATTGAAAGGCTAAGGATGGATTTAAGAGCAATTAATTATTTTGAAGGTAATTTACAAAATATATGTTGCAAGGGTTCCCATGTGAACATTTAGATCAGAGTTTTTGGTGTTTTAGACGAAACAGGAGAAATAGTGGATTAGCGGAAGGGCAAACGAGGAAAAATAATGTTTACATGTAACTCTCTGTGTGAAGTTACCTTAGATCCTCTGGGGATGGTCGGTTCTTCTTTTCTTTCTTTTTCACTCAGGTTTATCTTTTATCTTCCTATATTTTCACAAGATAAATAAAGATTTAGTAACGTTATGAAATTTTGAGATAATAATTGAATAAAGAAGGTATCTTATATTATCTTACCACTAAAAAAAGTCGCACCCGATTTTTATGAGATATTTTATACACATTTTTCCATTGTACATGTATAGAAATATTCAAACCTAACCTCATTTATATAAAATGGTTATCTAGAACAAAAAATATATATAGATCAAAGCTCTAAATAATAAATAGCTCATCTAGCTCAAAAGGATTAACGTAGAAGTATGATCTATGGTGATGTTTTTCTTTTAATATTACCAAAAAAAAAACTTTTTTTTTTTTGAACATCGTGAAATAATTTTTCTTAATTGAAAATATAAAATTAAAAATTTGTTGAAGGATTTGAAAAAAGATTGAACATTTTTAAAACATCTATTAAAAGAAAGAGTTGAATCATTCTAAGCATTAATCCATCATGGTACCTCGAATATAAAAGACTTTGTTTCTATGCCTTAATGAGTCATTTTTTTCTTTTATTAATAACTAGCAAAGTGTTACACAGGGTTGTTCTGGCAAAAGAGGGAGCAGAAAACTAAATTGACAATTAATATTATTTTTTTTGTAATGTTTAGACGCCTTTGGGTAATTTAATTGAAAAAACATTTTTATTTACATAATTATCCATTTATACTGATAATTATAATAGGATTGTTTGCACTGGGACATCCTGAGCAGATTGTCAATGAGAGAATTTTAAATATATCAAATCATCTTCGTTTCCAACGTCAAGGTATGAAGGTTCTGAAGCGTGGCATTTGAGGCCGTAGATGAAAAATTTTTTGTCCTCCGGATACAGATTGTTAACAGAATTCCCATTTCTTGTCATCAACCAGTGTTCTTTTTATGTTCTGCATTTCGGACCTTTCTTTGTCTATGTTTCCAAAAAACCTAATAGATGCTACTATGTGGTTATATCACACTATTTGGATAAATGTAAGCCATTAAGTCATACCTTTATTGTAGCCATACGTTGCTTTATTCAAAGACTGAAATTAAATTGAACTAAAAAGATAAAATCATCAATTTTTACTAAGATGGACATTTTCAAACTTTTCATTTTAGCAAGATTGTTTTTCTGCGCTCTGCATTGTTCTTATAGAAATTACTATCTCACCTTACACTAATTTTATCAATCCATTCACTGCTTGACAGGCACTGATGATTTCACACAGAAGAAGTATTACACCCAATCTGTGTACTTTAACGCCATAGCAGAGCATTTTAAAATCATTGATTTATTTCACTCTCTGAGATTCATGAAAACTCTAAGAAAAACACTTATTCAAAATTCTTTATTAAATTCGGACTTTGTCTGGGTTCGGATCAACAGAGTAAGACACCCTCTCGAATCCCCATATGAAGTTCCAACATAAGTAATAAAACAACAGGATAAAACTTTTTATATCAAGTTTCCTACAGTTTGAAAGGATTCAGTCTCTATTGAGAAACTGAAACCTGCATTGTTAGACTCACTTAACTCTTCACTAATCCTGGAAAAAAGACTTAAAACCCTAAAAAATGGACGCTTCTAAATGCAGGTAGATTGGAGTTGGTGGTCCATAAACTGTATATTGGGTTAATTATTTTTAGAAATAACAAAATATTTTTTGTTGGGATTTAAGGCAGTCTAAATTCAACAGCCACTTCTTCCCTGAGCATCGAGCACCCTGTCGAATCTCCTATAATACACTCCAGCTCACAGGTTACGCAGGTGAACTGTTGGTCTTCAAGGTAGTATAAATTCAACCGCTGCTACTTTCCTTTGCTAAAGAACCCCCATCGAATATGTCTTAATACACCCCGGCCTATGGGATATGCAAGTGAACTTCTTGGCTTGAATGCAGGTAATTTTTCTTCGTCGCTGTTTCATAAAGCATCAAGGACCCTTTCAAACCCATAATCCATTCACAGCCCTTGGGTTAACCAGGTGAGCTGCTTTGCTTTAAGAGAAGATACATTCCACAGCTGCTCTGAGCATCAAGGACCCTTCTAATACCCCATAATCAACCTTGCCCAAGGGGTTGAGTAAATGAACTACTGGGTAGGTATACTATGAAGGTTTGATATAAAACACATTAAAGTTTTATGTGGATAAGGATAATGATTTTGTAAAGTTTAATTATGAATTCAACTAAAAACAATGTTACAAAAATCATTTTAGCAGCATATAAGAACGATTAAAAATGGATAAAAGATAAAAACGTTAAACGTTGGAGACGTCACTGGTAAACATTTCCTAATTAGCCAGTAAATATGAAATTAAAAATGTTTTGGAGTAAAGTAGCATAGATCTCATGGTGTTTCATTAGATTATCCGCAAGCAACTATTAGATGAGGGAAACAAACGGAAATCCCACTCTGTATCTAACCAAAACATAGTCAGGATTTACTTCATTGTCGATTTTCAATTCTCCTACGAGTCCGTCAATGACTTAGACATTTATATCTCCTGAGCAAACCTTCATTGTTACTCTTTGTCTCTCAAAGAGTAGGGAATTATTTATGCTTTGATGTTATATCTTATCTGTTCCGGAATATAAGAATAATAAACATATATAGGTATGCATATTTAGGTAGCAGCTGCAAAAAAACTGAGCTTCTTCCATTATTATTTTATTTTCATCTGTGGAGATCACGATTGTCAAAATAAAGGGTAATAATTAATATGAGGACTAGTATCTTGTAGTTTACAACCATATTCTTTTGGAAATTGTATGTTCATGAGGATTTTGAAAATATACATATCCCTAATGATATGTATATTTCCATCTCTAAGACAGACAGTTTTTCAACTCATGCAAATTGATTTTAATAAAAATAACTTTTCCCGAGTCCATGCCAGGTTTTTTATGAGTAACAACTCCTTCATTTTTTTTTTTTTTTTGTTTCATGGTGTTGCTGTGCTTAAGGGATTTTCCAATCAATTATAATTAGTAATATTACTATCGAGGTCATTCTAATATCTGTTGATGACAGACTTTTGTCACGACCCAAACTATCCCTAGGAAGGGGACACACATACACACTCCCATGGCAACAGTAATGGCAGTTATAGAACATAAAAATTAAGAAAGTAATAACAGAGCTGTAAGAAGCAATTTATATCTAAGGGGTCCAAAATTTGGCTAAGGAGGGGTGCATGTATTATTTTGGGAGCGGAATTATAACCTTAGTGATATTTAAAAAACAAAGGAATATCATTGAATTTTTGTGAGGGGTGGCTGCCCCGGTTTCTTCGGTCCTGAATACACATAGCATAAAATGAATAAATGTGGAGATGTGTAGTTATATATATATTTCTTTTCTAACTTATCAACTCCGCTCGATCCTTAACGACTCGATTCAATCGACAGAACACTCAAAACAATAATTACTTTCTAACAAAGTTTTATACGTATTGGTAGATGGTGTATGTCTAATTTATAGCAAGGCCTACTTGCTTTTGTTGACTATAGGCTATAAATTATGCTTTAAATATACAGTCACACCTTGAATTACGAGAGTTTGTTTTCCATTTGGATTGTTATGCGGTGAGTAAATACAAAAGCAATCTTGAACAGAATCGAGAAGAGAAGAAATGCTAAATTTATTTAATAACATATTATATTTATAGTATAAAGCCCAACCTTTCATAGTCATATTTCCACCAAATATAAAACTTTTCCTTGAAACTTCTGGAATGAGTTGCAGTAATAGCTGCGTTTTTTTTTTTTTTTTGTTGCCAACCATTTACACATGGAGATTTGAGATAAAATCAGAACAATTTTTGGGTTTGCACGTTGTTAACATGCAACTCCTGAACAGACCCTCATTGTTACACTCCGTACTTTATGAGAACACGCGCTATTAATTACTTTATGGTCCCTTATACATAATTAAATAATAGTGATAGCAGATTGAGATGATAAAAATAGTGTTCAGGTTAAAGCTTCAAAAGTATCTTTCCTTTCAAAGTTCTACTTAATAAATTACTATTAAATGGTACACTTGTCTTTAAATTTTTTTTTTTAATTATGAAGGAGTTAAACAAATTACGGAATTTTCACAAACGAAATATGTATTATATGGAAGATAAGCTCCAGCATCTGAACATATATGTTTATCATATTTAACTCTAGAAACATGGGATTCCATATACGTCATTTTGTTTGTATCACTCTGATATATTGATGTATCTAATAAATAAAAAAATGGCTCATTTTGGAGAAGGAAAAATGACGCATTTGTTCGAGGTATATAGTGTTCAAAGATAGAGCAAACTTTTAAATGATTCAACTCATTTAAAACAAAATCATTGTAATTTTTTACCAATTGAAGTAATTTTGAAAGGGGAATTTTTTTCTAACGAAGAAAAGTCTGCAACAATGCTCGAATAAAAAAATGTTAAAATATCAAACTGTCAAAAGAAGGAACAACTCCCATAAATCATTCTTCTACATTCGATCTCCTAGAGCTAGATGAGTTACTTATTATACTTATTATTACCATAGAGTTTTGAAATATACATATTTTTTTGTACTACAGAATCATGTAATAAAAATTAGAAATTTTGAAGTAGGTATAGTCTGAATATATCCAAAATTAATAGAAATACAATGTTATGCCCTAACCCGTGTACGACTTCCACCACCAATTCAGCCCAAAAGATCATAAAAGTTAAAGCCTAAAATCTGTAATATAGTTTTGATCGTTTGAGTCTTGGCTTGCTCCCATGGATGTGAATGTATCGTAATCATATTATTACTCTAATCCGTACCTAGCACCAACCAATTATATATCAGGGTAGATATATATTCAGCAGATGTTTGCCTACGTAATCAAACCATATAATTAAAAATAAGAGTGATTAAGTCGTAATTAAAAGGCTACAGCAATTTTTGAGTCCCCACTCTGTAACTTTGTATATCACGTGTATACTTGTTGTTATCAAATGGATTTCATCATGATAAGGACCAAAGGATACGTGACTAAGTTTAAGCATATTTTTGAAATTATAATAAACTGTACGGACTATTTATGTTTTTTATAGTTATTCACCTCCAATTAAAAGGGGTACAATGTTTGTCCGCACGTTATACTTTCTATCTATCTCAAAATTGAGACCGTGACAGAAAACATTTTAAGAGTTCAGTTATTTTGAATGTATTGATCAAAAATAACAATAAAATAAATACTTTTAAAAGTAGAGTATGCACATACATTGTACGCCATATTCAAGAAGTTTATTCCAATAACCATCGACCCAGATTTTTTGTTCACTTAATAAGTATAATACATCGTGTTACAAGATTGTATAAGATATAACACAGTGTTTCTTTTTTTCTATTAATCACACGGATGCATGGCTCAATAGGCCCGTGGCTAGTAATAAACCAATCCGGCCTATATCTAACCCTGTTTAATACATAATACCGAACAGTAACCGATTAGTGCTCATAAAATTTTGTGAAATCCAGCAGTAGAATGAAAAAGAAGTATAACGAAACGAGACCTGTACATTTGCCTTATGATGGGGACTAATCTGACCAACAAAATTACATCTTTGATCTCTCCAGTTTGGAGCTCAGCTCAGAGAATAATTTGGATACTCACCCCTGCATATAGAAATGGCTCAACCATTGATATAGTTCGGCAAAATATAAATCAAAAGTTATTTCTTCGAAATTTAAACGACCCCTCAATTTTAAAAGAATGCGTAATTACACGAGATATTTTAACGGTTCATAATTTAAATGCGGAAGAATTGCTGAATCATGGTAAAATAAGATTGCCACTTGTTAATTTTTCAAAATTTTATTCAATGACATGCCTAGGTAATGTTAAAATGGTCCTCTAAATTTTTATTCAGCTGTGAATGGACTCTGAAATCTGGATAGAAAGTGTTTGGGCCTCCCTATGTGTTGGATAAGAAAAATTATGTCTTCTATGAGGGAATAAATGATGATAAAAGTTTACCGTGCAGTAAGGACTGTGAAAAAAAATATATAAAAATACAATTCATGCGTTTGTGGACTCCCCTGCCATCTATATCTTAAAATATTTTGTATCAAAAATCTAAAAGGGCTTACGAATGGGGAAGAAAAAATATGTTAAAGGTATGTTCTTTTGGAATTTCAAAGAAGAAGGGTGGAATTTCTGAGGTAACAAGGGCTCTGGACTTTGCAATACTGAATTGTAAAACCCTCATCGCCAGTCGAATAACTAACTATCATCCTATGCTGGAGGATGAGTTGAGAGGTATCATTTTGGCAGCTTCAGCGTTATGTCTCTCACAATGAAAATTCCTTAATCAGGATGTGAGTCATGTGGAATTTTGCAGAAAGAATCCGGGTACATTCCATCAATTTCACGGAATCATCAATGTATTTTAAAAAAGGTTTTAAAATTTTTTAACAAATATTTATCTTCTCTTCGAGTTTACGTTGTGTTTGTATACTATATAATTTAGCTGACATGACATCTCATAGGTAAGGCTGATAATTTTGGTAAGAATAGAAAACATGCGAGGAGGAAGGAATAAATACGCATGACATCATTGTTTAAACAGGATACATCTTCTTCTAACAAGAACGTTATCATTCCCGTCTATATTATTCAAT
>NW_027294627.1:0-3009 GCF_016086655.4 Lepeophtheirus salmonis | reverse complement strand
CCCAAGGAACGACTGTCCTGGACTGCTCCCAAGCAACCAACAGTTTTAAAGACCGATATGACCAGTTCTAAGCCTGGACTAGACCAAATAAATTGGGACTCACACCACACTACTTGAAGTTACTTAATATTTAATTTGATGATGTGGTTCTTTGTCTCTACTAGGCATATAACACTAGAAACCTGTAAGCGAATGCACAAGTGCACCCGCTACAAATTGGGTAGAAGAACGGAGAATTACAACAATGGCATAACTTAAGTTCAAAGGGGGATTTTTCAACCATTGGTGACATTCTTATGAAATAAACTCTCATTTCTTATATTGAAATAGTCGAATGTACTCCTACACCTAAAAAAGAATTCTGTGATAAGCTTGATATTGGAATTAAATCATTTTATAAAAATTAGGGTTTATCAATTTTACAGGCCTGATTTTTGTATATATAGGTATATGTTTGACTATTTAAATATAAAAAAAACTTCTTCTTTTATATTTTCAAAATATCGTACGTGAATATTTTCATAACCTTCCAAACTACTCTTCCTTCCAGGAAGGAATACTGATCTGGGAGAGGGGATGGATCAAGTTTGTAGAATTATGTGGAGAAATCAAGTCATTATTTAACTAAAACTCGTAGTTTTTCATTGTCAGGCCGAAGGCTTTTCACTTTCCTCACGTATATACCTTGAATTACGACATAGATCAAATCAATAAACTAAATATATGTGCAGGGTGGTCCTTGATAATCTTGGCCACGCAACGTTCGAAAACTTCGCCAGGCCCGGGAAACCACTTTCAAATCCAGCTTTGCCTTTGTACTGATTCTGGTTTTGCACTTTTAATTTACATTCTCTGAATGGATGGAGTAACCCAAGGAATAAACTACACCTTCCTACACGAAAGTGCACTTGTCCACAAGACCAAAAAGTGCACGATGTCTTGGCCACAAAATGTTTACACTTTTGGAGCCCAGATTTTTGGCGTGTAAACGTATCTGAATCCATGCCATTTATATCTCTGGGGTAGAGTCGAGTATGAGAATTCGTCTGTGGAGCCCCTGAAGATGTCCATTACCAGTACAATGGTAAAGCTGGATACGTACGAGGTCGATCATTTAATTATACATAACTGAATGGTAAAAAATATTGTAGCTAACAAATGCTCAAAAAATTAGTATTCTACCTTATAAGCTTAATATAAGTTATTTTCTCAACTTATCTGGCAACCCTTTATACATAAAAAGTATGGAATAGAAGAACAATAACTTTTCATTTAGCTAATAATGAAAAAATAAAATTGAATCATTAAATATATACATTCTTCGTCCTTCAAATTATTATATGCCTATAATTACTGTAGAACGTATTTTAGCCGGATCTCTGCCTTCCCATATTTATGGAGAGGAAGGAGTGGTCAATACAGATACTTACATTGAACTTCTGGATTAGAAAGTGCCATAGTACCGTGTCATAGAAACCGCTGACACACAGACCTTCCTCAGAGACAACTTGCCAGACTTTTACAACCTCAACGTTTACCTCCTTGAGCAAGTCGAGATTCTTCTTGGCCTTGTGAGCAGGGGCTGAGTCTTGCTGGAGGGTGAACCTGTTGCCCCCCCCCCTCCCCATCACTGGCTTTCATCCCCGTGATGACTTTGTCCTTCAGTACTTCGCATTTCTTGTCAGCACCCACCCACTCTTTTTGGTTGAAGAAGATCGGTGGCATAATCGTCCGGTTGGACTCTGATGACCAAGACCGGAAACTTGGTTGTGTAACCCATGGGGACTTTTTCCTTCTTGTGAGCTAAGAAGCGTCGAGAGCATAAAGGAAATCAACTTCAGGTGGGTCTTTATAGCTCTCTGGACCATGTGCTGACTCTGATAATTTTTTGTTTTGTTTTTTCTTTTCTTGCAGGTTCGCCTCAATCGATTGTTTGAGGCCCGACAGGAACGTGGGATTCCTGAAGTTGTCACTTTTTGCCTTGTGGGACTTCCGTTCGTACTGGCTTGTTAACTTCCACATGTTGTATTATACCGTAAACTGTGAACCTGGGGTACGAAAGCAGCTTGGGGATAATTTAGGCTTGTGTCCGCACAAATCATTTCCACAATGGCCGACCTTTTCGCTTGATTCATGCTTTTTTGTTAACCTATTAGTACCTTTTGTCCTTAAAAACTTTTTGTCCTTGATATCAGTTGTAAACCTGGTTCTAACACACGTACGCTCTAACCTGGTTTTACTCTCTGTTGTACTTTTTGGGATGATCCAATAAATTAATGTTATTAAAAACCTGTGTTCAGTCATTCCAGGCATAGGGGATGAAATATCTGTACGACTTTTTTTTGGGGGGGGGGCAAAGTAAATAAACTACTTACTCTCAGGGTGTTCTTTGACCTTCTTTACCTAACCGCCTTTTGTCCTCGGTAGAGTTCATGGCAGAAGACTAGTAATAAAAATAGTGTACTTTTTAGGCATGTAAAAAAAAAATAGAAAATCAATAGGGTAACCCTCACAATTTGAAGAAGGTTTTGGAGAAGAGACGTTTCATTAGGTCAGCTGTGACACAGGAAGACGGAGAGAAGGAAATAAAAAAGACATTGGCAAGAATGTCTTGATGTCGATCCTCAATTCTACTTTGTTGTCCAACAAGGCCAACGCTATATTTGGAAATTGAAGAGTGTGTGGTATTTGTGTTATATGTATATTGATGTCATATAATAGTGGCGTCGCTGATAATAATGACGTCTTAACATGTAGAACGTGTGAGGCTTAAAAAATAATTTCTTGGTTATGAGAAAAAGGCAGTTAAGGTGACGGACCTAAGAAAAATAAAAAGATGGCGTCCAAGACGCAAGTGAAAGAGTTAGTGGAAATCATTCAAAGTCTCCAGGAGAAGAAGGATGCACTGGAGATGAAAGTAGAAGGGAGGAAACACTAGAGGAATTTGAGCTCATATATTTGGAATATGTTCTACACAGCGAGTAGGGTAGCGAAAGTCAGTGGAACAAT
>NW_027294626.1:0-4487 GCF_016086655.4 Lepeophtheirus salmonis | reverse complement strand
TAGGTAGAGAGATATAGAATGAAATAAGGAAAATAAGGTTTTATTTTGATCAAAAATTGGATCTTAATGAGCTGGGAGGCTCCAAAAAATATCATAGGTACATGCTTGGTTATTTTTTACGTCTACTTGCTAAATTTCAGAATCATTTGTTTGACCATTCAGGATTCAATACGATATAACAACAGAAAAAAGACTTATAAATATTTACATATAACACATGGCCATTGAGTCCCTGGCGTAGATAGGAAAACAATTTTTTTTGTGCAAAAATTTTTTATTCATCAATATAATCCCATTTTAGAACGGTACAATCATTCCAACATTTCTCTAGCTTTTCGATACGACTGGTGGAGAACGATTTATCGATACCTTCAAAATATGCTCCAGTTTCGACAATCACTTGCTCATCTGAGCCAAATCTCTTTCCACGGAGCATCTTTTTTTAGTTCTGCGAAGAGTTAGTAGCCGCTGAGTCCACGATCTGGATAATACGGTAGATGCAGTAGAAATTCCAAACCCAATTTGACCAATTTGCAACTGTTTTTATTGACTTGTAACAAGGTGCATCTCGGTGAAAGAAAACCCTTTTCTTCTTCAAATGAGGTATTTTCTAGGCAATTTCGTCTTTCAAAGAATCCAACAAACCGATATTATAGTCGCTGTTGATTTTTTTTCAATATTTCAAGAAGTCAATGAATATAATTCCATATGAATCCCAAAATACCGAGGCCATGACCTTCCCAGCCAATGTTTGTGCCTTTGGACGGCTTTCTCCGTCTGCACACCACTCAACAGCCTGCAGTTTTGATTCTGGAGTGAAGTGGTGAATCCATGTTTCATCTATTGTAATGTACCGATGCAAATAAACCCTTTTTATTTCGCGTGAACCTCTCCAAACAACTCTTTGAGTCATCTTCTCATATCTTCTTGTATATTCAAAAAAAGGATGTCTAAAAAATTTAAGCATGGTCAGAAGAGCGGCTTGATTTCATATTTTTTCGAATTTCGATTACGGGTAAAGAGGAAAACTTATCATTGGGTATAAAAATTATCTATACATTATTCTAGGAGGTCATCTTTAGATCGTACGTCTCGATTAAATTATGGAAAAAAGTAAAAACTCTTTACTTAGTGAATATAGATACAAAGAAGACACATGTAGTTCTTTTGCTTAACATAATTTTGATCGACATTATTTGGACCTATAAAAAGGGTGTGGAATTTGTTTTTTTTAAATTGCCTTATGGAACAGTAAAAAAGAAAAAAGTTAAGAAAATTTAATGATCCGCGTATAGCACATTTTTTACATTTATAGAAAGAAAAGATCAAATTTTTCTTTTGTTGTTCTGTCTTTTTAATCTACACGATAACTTCAGAAATATTTTTTACAGATTACAAAAATGTTTATCATTGGTTATGCTAAATTATGATAAATCTTGTGTTTTAATCTTTATTGACGAAATAAATAATTTTTGTATCCTTTCAAACTTTGAACAGGATGTGCTACCTAAAGATGGCATCCTAAGAGAATGAAATTATGCTTAAATAATTTTCTAACCAATTGACAGCTTTTCCGAACTAGTCTTTATCGAAATTCAAAAAAAAGTTGGAAAACAAACATAAAACAATGCCCTAATGTACAGGGTAAGCAAAATTAAATGATTTTTATGCTAATTTACAACATCAGGTATGCCTATTTTTCGTTTGGCTAATATAAACAAATAGAGTATTGTTATTTTTCTTTCTTCTTGGCAAGTTTTGTTCAGATATAATAAAGTATGTGCTATAACTTTTAGCTGTAGTATATTTTAATGGAAGCATCTGAATTACATAAATAAGAGGAAAAATATTTTTATTACTTATGAAGTCATCTGAATTCTAAAATATCTGAAGTTTTAGTAATTCAGGATTACCATTGTTCAGTCATTTTTACCCTTAAAACAATGACCATACAAAAATGACCATTAATAAGACTTATGTAGGAGTGTTTTATTGATTCTGTAGCTTGTGGTGAACTCGAGATATTTGATCAACATTATATATATTATCTAGCGATTAATAGAAACGTCTATGTGTAGTAAGTCAAGTTATAGTCACTCTTTTAGACACTACAATTCCAATTTAATAAAATAAGAGACTGGGTGTGGCTTATGCAAATATAATAATGTAAAAGATTATGGTATATCAGAATATTATACATTAGCTGTAATAATAAGATTAAAGGTAATTTAAAAAAAATATATAAACATTTGAGTAAATGGAAAGACAAATTTTTAAACATAGTTTAGTTTTTGCTTTACTTAGATTAATCCATTTACTTTCACATTCAAATAAAGAGCTTTGGATATAAAATATAAAATAATGTTAATTACATATATGTTCTACAACAATATCAGGTTACTACCATAAAATGTATATTTATAAAAAACAACACATTTAAGCAATTAAATCATTTCAAGAGAGACCAATTTAATATTTACATGTCCTTTAAATTTGACAGTTACAATGGCCTAAGATCATTTTTCAATCAAAATTATATTTAATTAAGTAAAAATCAATATTTTATTTAGGTATAACAGATTGATTAAAACAAAAAAGTCAGAAAAATAAATAAAACCATTAAAAAAATATATACTTTTTTCAATTCAAGGTTATTATCAGTAAAAATTACGTATTAATTAATTTTTTTAAACAAACATTTTAAACTTTATCATTGAATTAACTGAAATATATTTTCCCATACTTAATTTTTAAATACATTTAAAAGTCGGAATATCAATACTTCAGATTAACTGCAACGTTATTTGAAATATAATTTAGAATTTGCTATTTAAATTTGCTATTAAAATTATTATATCTAAATTAACCTATGTAACGAATGAAACGCTTGATCTTTGAAATTCATTTAATTTCAGAGAGCTGCTATTAAAATTTTTCTTCCTGATGAAGACCAAGAATTGATTACTTTTTCCAATAATTTTTCTCTTCAAGCATAATTATTGCAATTCTTCCTAATGAATACAAATTAAAACGTCCTTTCAAAAATTCAAAAAGAAGACAAATGTCCGTAACAAAGGAAAAGAAAAAAACCTGTTGAATATAAATCAAATTTTGATAACAAAAGACTTAACTATAAAATGAAACATTTGTTTAATACATCAATACATTGTCTACAGCAAGACTAACCACAACTTAAGGAAAAATGATTGGAAAATTAGCTATTCTTTGCATCGCTTTTGCTATTGCTCAAGGAGCTCCATCTGCACCTGCTTCCTACGGACCACCGCCACCACCTCCTCCACCTCCCCCACCTCCTCCTTATGCATACAACTACGCTGTTCTTGATGCAGAATCTGGAAATGACTTCAGTGCCGAAGAAGAATCTAAGTATGGAGCCATCTCAGGTCAATACAAGGTCTTGCGTGCTGATGGTGTGATCATGACTGTTTCCTACACTGTTGAAGGTGAAAGTGGATTTGTTGCTGACGTAGTCACTGAGCTTCCTCCACCTCCTCCTCCAGTCTATGGTCCTCCTCCTGCACCTTTACCCACATATGTCTAATTCTGCCTTCATTAATATATAACACCTGCCATAGATGAACATTTTGCTGATTTAATATTTGCATATATGTATCTATGATCGTATTTAAATCATGAAATATATTTGAATAATTGCGAATAGTTTTTATAAAGTCATTGATAAATCAATTAACAATTATCCTTGCACAAATTAGATCTCCATAATTAATTCATTTTTTAGAAGTAATGAAGTTGAATAGAAAGAGAATATTTTCATTCTTAGGTACACAAAAAGAATCAATACAGGAAATAAGAAAATGGATTACACTTTTAAGGGTAGAAAAAGTTCTTCTTCCGCTACTCCTTCATGGTCTTTTGGGGAACTTTCAGCTCCCTTGAGAGCCTTTTGGTTGACGTTGAAGCTTAGGCTGAAATCCCAGGCAGAGATGCCTAGATCTTGATAATTATTATCTGGTGATATCTTTAAAAAAGATGATTCTTGTATTTTCTCCAATAATTGTTTTCTTGACAAATAAAGAATGAAATTTTTTTTTTATGAATATGAGTGCAAAATCAAACAATAATTGTTTTCTTGACAAATAAACTAAAGAAACTATAAATTTTTTTTTATGAATATTCATTGAGTCTAGCAAAAAATTTTCCTTCCCTGCAAAACGCCTTTTCAAAAAAAAAATGTAAATTTTTTTATGAATATGAATGCAAAACACAAACGAAAAAAAGAAAAGACAAATATCCGTAACAAAGGAGCGATAAAAACCTGTTGAATATATATGGATCAAATTTTGATAACTAAAGACTTAACTATAAAATGAGACAATTGTTTCATACTCTACATCAATACATTTTCAACAACAAGACTAACCACAACTTAAGGAAAAATGATTGGAAAATTAGCTATTCTTTGTATCACTTTTGCTATTGCTCAAGGAGTTCCATCTGCACCTGCT
>NW_027294625.1:0-648 GCF_016086655.4 Lepeophtheirus salmonis | reverse complement strand
AGCTCCTCGAACAATGACCTTTCTGGCATATTATCTGTTGTGAAACTACACATAAAAATTTTAAAACGGATTTTAATCTTTTCCTTATTTTTATTTCAATAAATTATTTTTCCTTAGAGATATTTTTAGCCTGTGTATAGTTTCTATATTTTTTATAGGGTTATGTTACTAAAATTTTTTTTTTCTTGGCACTCTATTATAAGTATAAATCTGTTTATGGGATTCTACTGAAAGATGTACTTATTTTGCTGTCCAACTCTTATTAACTATTTATATTTTTGTTGTTTTAGATGCTTTGATTTTAAAATTTGAAATATAGGTACGCCTACTGGCGAAGAAGAAATTTGTATTTTTTATTTTCAGAACATTTTTTAATGGTTCTTTTTCAAAAAGTTAAAATTTTTGTCAACAGCCGTGGATTTTTGAAATTATTGTCCAAAATATAATTTTGTGTGAATTACTATGGATTTCCGAAATTTTTTTCTGAAAAATTCAATATTTGAAAAATAATTTTTTTTTCAAATAAAAATACTCGTTAAAATTTTTGTTAATAACTATGAATTCTTAAAGTATTTTTCATACAAAAAAAAAATAATATTTATTTATTTATTTAATCCTGGGTACGTCCTTGATTGTAATGGAAACAAA
>NW_027294624.1:0-575 GCF_016086655.4 Lepeophtheirus salmonis | reverse complement strand
CTTTTGGTTTGACGGATAGAAAATACCTCATAATCAGACCATAATCATACTCATACCTCAGAATGTACCTCATAATCCTCATCTTCAGTCATGCTGGAAAGAGCAATACCAAGATCAATCACGAATCTTAAAAGCAAAACAACCATTTAGACAATGACAGAAAATTCAACGATATGTTGCCTACATTTTAAGGACGAAGACTTCATTAATAATTCCGTTGACAAGCGTCATGGACAAGGCCGGGAGTATAGAAGGTAACTTCGTAGTCGGTAAAGCAGCTCAATTTGCTCGTTATTGATTTATTATTTATTAATTTATGACTTGCTGACGCTTGAAAAATGATGCTGTTCCCTCAGTTAGGTCAAAGCAAAGCACTGTTTTCCTTAAGCCTCCGGACTACCTTTCCTTCTCATCACCACTACCAAGGCCAACTCGAGCTTCCACTAGTAGTCAAAGACTCCAACTTAAACACCAACGTCAAGAGGCCTTGGAGCCTGAAATGTTCAATGAGGAAAAAGTTATCCCCTGTATAATAAAATCTGCTGGTGCAAAATACATGGATGTGGTATCTCTTA
>NW_027294623.1:0-1011 GCF_016086655.4 Lepeophtheirus salmonis | reverse complement strand
ACTCTACATAGGTATTTGTCAAAAAAACAGAAAGAAAAATGAAGTAAAAATTGATATTAGCACCCCTCCATATAAATATTTTCCAGATGCCAATGTCAAGTTTAAAGATTATATGATATAATCAATAATTGTTTAATAAGATTTTTCAAATATATCTAAATATATTAGTACATGACCAATGTTTGAACATCAAAATATCAAAAAACCATGTTGGCTTTTTCTAATATAACGATATTTTAGGCACAATAAAGGATATTGTTGATCATTATTTATTACAATGACTCTGATAAGTAAAAAATATAATTATCCTTTGAGAAGAGTAGTAAATGATTGTATTTTCTAAATATTTTTTGATTTTAGCCATTAATTGGACCATTTTCAATGTGATTTCCCTCTCCTCCTCAGTCCCAGCAACGCCGGGTAACCTTTACTAGTACAATATATGAGTCAATTCATGGAACATTTTTAACAGGAATTAGATTTTACTAAATTTAGCTATATGGGAATATTGAAAGTAGACTAGCTTAAAAATGAAGTTTAAGATAGTTAGACCAATCCATTCATGAGTTTTGAGGTCTTAATGATTAAAAAATTAGCGTTTCGATTAATATTTGGTTTGTGATATATTGAAAAAAAAATGCAATTATAGACTAGTCTAATACATCATTCAAGAGCTATCCAGTTAGCCTATTAAACTTATCTTATATTTCTTTTTGTTCTGTTTATGAAAAAAAAGTAAGCCATGACAACAAATGATTGGATTTTTATTTTATAAATCATACTGTTACTCATAATTCCATGAATTTTCTACTGGAATTATAATTATAAAGATTATATCTTTATATTATAATTACCTGATCAAGATATCATTTTCGAACTAATCTCAGTTAACAATAACACACAGTAAATTTTAATCAAATACGTTTGCAAAAATTGATCATTTAAGGTTAATTAATAAGTTATGAGCGTTTTCTAGTCGCCATTAGTGGTATATCTCACAATTAAACATTG
>NW_027294622.1:0-1768 GCF_016086655.4 Lepeophtheirus salmonis | reverse complement strand
TCCACAAGCCTCTTATCACCCCACCTAATGGGTCAATTTTGCATGCTGGTCTACAAAGAGGCACTCAGAAAGGCTCTGTGGACCTTAGAGAGGGTATTGAAAGGGCAGCCTTCGAGCAGATTTGCGCATATCGCTGTTTTAGGTGTGGTTTTTAATAACCTTTAGAGTACGCAGCGGTCTTCAAAAAAGCGCGGATTATTGGCTATGACATTGGCGGATTATTGGATATGCCCTCGTGTCAACAAAAGTGACAAAATGGGGTTTTGAGTGTTCAAAAAGAAAATATCAGATGTGATGTGATCTGCCCACGAAATTATCTTTTTGAGATCGGAACACTAGCCCTCATCGGTAGAACCTTTATGCAGCGCGCCGCTTAGTTATTTGTAAAGCTCCTGGGCGCGCTGCTGTATTTTTTAGAATGGAATGTTTAGTTTTATATCCACTCCATAAGACTTCTGGTTTGACTTAATGCCATCAAAGAACAGGTCGACTGCGAAGTTTACATCCTCTTCGTAGGTATAATCTACCCCTGCATCCACACGCCCGCGGAGAGGATCCACTTGGCTTTGAGCCTTGGTTGTTTGTGTGGAGTTGCTGTAGATTGCAGACCAGCCCACAGTGAGATTGGCTTTTGCTTCAGGGACATAGAAAGGTTGTTTGTAGTCAAACCCAACAGTGGCTTGAGAGAGGCTCACGCTTTGACCATCAACAGTTTGACCAATTTGGTTACTATACTCATCATACGAATTTTTTAGATGACTAATATTCATATTAGGCGTCCATGTTGCATTTTCCCATTCGAAGTCGCCACCAGCGCGCACCTGTGCCACTATGCGGTCTGAAGTGAAGTGGTCTGTAAAGCTTCCTAACGGCTTCAAGCTGTGATCTGTTTGACCGTAAAGAGCATACCCTTCAAGGAACAGTTTGCTTGCGTCGTTTTCCCACAGGGCATATGGCCCAACAAGCCAACCTTTGTTGGATACATCTCCTAAGTCACGCTCGAAGCGATCAAATTGCACCATCCCTCCAACAGTCCAATTTGGAGAAGTTTCGCTATGCAGGCCAAATGACATCAACGTATAGTTTTGATCGTCAGCCCAAGATGAAGTGACTCTAGACCAACTGCTTGAGCCAGAAACAAACCCATCAACGAAACCGCGTCCTTTAGACACTTGGCTGTTGATGCCTCTTTGTCCTGGGTTACGAATTAACCTAAAAAGCTTAGGTTGGTTTGATAAGAGGGCTTGGCCTTGTTGCACAATAACTCCAGTAATTTCTGACTGAGTCGTAGCCACTAAAGTTGATGGTGGCGCGTAAGGCGTAGAGTTTTCCTTGGACGCCGCCCCTTGTGTATCCGTTGCAATGACACGAACGGCACCACGACCTTGAGGAGATTGTGACGTTAATGTATAGAGGCCATCCGCGCCAACCTGCACGGTTTGTATTGTGCCATCAGGGAATGTCACTGTGACTGTGGTGTCCAGTTCACTTTTTCCTGAGACAGTGATTGTTCCACCTGCATTCACCTTGATATCGCTTGTTGGTGCGACGGGCTCTGCTTTGAAATTATCGACCATTGGCTTGGAGCTGTTTCCAGCGGCATCAGTGGTCAAAATAGCAACCGAACCCGTTGGTTGGCGGGAGCTCGAGGTAATTTCATAAGAGCCATCTTCTGCAGCCTTCACTTCTTGTGTTGTGCCGTCGGGGAAGGTGACTTTAACAATTGAACCTGCTTCCGCTTTGCCGTTAATCGTGAGTGCTCCATTTT
>NW_027294621.1:0-278 GCF_016086655.4 Lepeophtheirus salmonis | reverse complement strand
TTTTTAGTATTTTTATGTAATTTTTCAATGGCCCTGCTTATTTTTAGGCCTTCTTCATGTACTTCCTGTATCATGTATTCTATTCTTGTGCATATGTCTGATGATTTTAGTAATTCGTTATTCATTTTCCAGTATCTGGTACTTTTTCATATTTGAAGCAACTCTATCGACAATTAAGAATTTATGGTCTGATAATCCAATATTGTTAATAGCTTTTAAGTTTTTTATAGTATGTGAAATCTCTCCGCTGCATAGAACATAGACAATTCTGGCTGAAG
>NW_027294620.1:0-532 GCF_016086655.4 Lepeophtheirus salmonis | reverse complement strand
CTTTGCCCATGAATTATTATGCTACATGGATGATCACTATCTACGCAACCTCCTGAGGTCACCTTTTTAGTTTGTTATTCAAAGGATATTTTTTATTACTATTGTGATACTTGGACTTTTAATAATCATAATACCAATTATTACATGTTTGTAACTCGTAAAAGGTAAAGGAATCAGTTCCTGAACAGCAGCAATTAGTCAAAAAAAAGTTTCTGTTCACCAGTGTTAACTTCGTGAAGCCTGACGGGATGAAATCATTTCGTTTTTATTTTGTTATTAAGTTTTTATTTCATGACGAAGAGGAGACGAAGACGACAATTGAAAAGAATCATGACGAAGACGAAAATCTAACAAAGACGAAATAAAAGATAACTACGACGAAATAATGACGACGTATGACGACAAAGATTATTCCTTGTTCTTAACTTTTGATAACTTCTCACGTATATTTTAGCCATGAAATTACCAAGTACGAAGTTTTAGTGCTTCTAAAATGTATGTTTTTGTTCAGAGGCTCGTGGTTTCAAGACAA
>NW_027294619.1:0-36834 GCF_016086655.4 Lepeophtheirus salmonis | reverse complement strand
ACTTTTTAACATTTTTATAATAATAATGGAAAAATGAATGTCAGTGTTGTTATTTTTGAATTTATGTTTATTCAAAGGCCATAAGTGTGTATTCTTAATGATTTTATGCAAAACAAAATATAAATTTTTGACGAAACCAAGAGCTTAGCACATCGCATAAAACATAAAATTTTAAGTTTAAAAAAATAACGGTAAAAAAACTATCAAACTAAGAATAAAGTTAACAGAAGAACTAGCACATATTCTTAATGGCTTTAATGTGTATGTAAATTAATAATAGCAATGACGTCTGCAAGGTTTATATTTAAGTTTAATGGAAATTTTTTGAAAATCCAACTACTTATAATAAAATTTAGATAGTATCTAAAAACCAGGGACTTGTTTTTCGTTCAACTATTTTGAATAGTTAATTTGATTCAATGATTTGTAATTGATTAATGTGACTTTTAATCTTAATTTCTTTGATAAAAACTTAAAAAAATAATAATTTATTTAAGTGGAAAATCTTTAAATTTTTTGGTTGTATAAGTGAGTCAGTTACAGTTTCTGAATTATGATATGTTTTGCTTTATTAATAACGACTGGGCATAAGCCAAAATTTAAATAATTATTTCAGGAAGACATAGATTTAAAAATTTTACCAAATCGTTATATTTTTTGATATATGTAATATAAGTCTTAATTTAATACTACAGTCCAGTCTGGGTTTTGTTTCAGCTTAATCAGACTACAGTGGCTAATTACTTTACTAGTTAGTTACTACATAACTAATGCTGGGTCTTTATTCTCTATTTTTAGTAAGGTTGGGAGAGTAAATAAAGTTTTCTGATATTTACTGGAGTTACACTTTTTAAAAGAATTTGGGTTTATATTAGATAGAAAAAATTAATATAGTATAATCATTTGAATTTGTATTTATAAGTTTAAAAAAATGAACAGAGTTGAGTTTGGGTTACGCCTTGATCATTCTTCAAAATACACTATATCAAATAGAGTATTTTTATAAATAATATATATGATTTAGTCTTTTAAATATATGATAGTTGTGTCCTGTCCTATTTTTATTCCCAATCCAGTTTGCCCTTTACCACAGAGTTCTTCTTCATTTGAAATGTTTCAAACTTGCTGACAACGTAGACGGTAATCTTGGAGACGCCCAATTGTTTGGAGTGATCAAATTTCAATGGATCACCCACCCGGTAATAGTTAATACAAAAACATAGAGAAGATAATGAAACTTTTCGTCTATAAAATTAATCGATCTCAAAAGATCATCACACAGACAGTAAGTAAAATTGGATACATAATATTTAAAATAATAGGTCCAGGTCCTGGCACAGACTTGGATACCCAGGTGTGTATGGTAAAGTCTCTAAGTTTATTGACTGGATCACTGCACCCAAATAAATTAATGTAAATTTCAGTGTTTAAAAACTTTAAACACTAAACATTTCTTTCAGTGGGTTATCTGTTATTGTTGGAATGCAATTATTTTTTGGTTTATTAATAACAACTGTGTACCTGCAGGACTTATAAGACGAGACAGGTTTAGGTCCCTTTTATATATTATTGTAAGAACATTAAAACACATTTAGTTTATGTTAGCATGTCTACTTAGCGTGTTCCTTCATACCTATAAGCCAAAAAGTACAGATTTAATTGGAAAAACATAGATATATAATTTTTAATGAATATTTTGATTTTTATTTAAGCAAAATGTAATAAAGGCTTAATTTAATACCAAATACCACAGTCCACTTTGAATTTTGCTCAGCTTAATCAGACTACAATGGCAAATTACTTTTCTGGCTATTTACCACATATTGCTTTGTCTTTTTTCTATCTATTTTTGTAAAAAGGTTGAGAAAGTAAAAGAAAACATTTTATTGCCAAGTTTCAGTTATTATAGCAGTCACACTTTTCAGATGAATTTAGAACTTATTGATACTGGATGCAAAAAATTATTTGATAATAATCATTTTAATTTGTATTAATGAGTTTTAAAAAATGAAATGAGTCCGTCGAGTTTGGAGTGCGCCTTAACCATTTTTCAAAGTACACTAAATGACTTAAAGTGTTTTTACAATCAAATATATATAATTAAGTCTATTTGATTTATTATATTTGTATCTTATACACTTATTACTTGATTGATTATATAGTTGATAAACGCTATAACCTTTTAAAATAGAAATAAAACACATAAAATAATGTTTTGTTCAGTGATAAATTTCAAATTCTTCGTCCCAAAAGTAGTATAACTTAATCTAAGTATGGAAAAATTTTAAGGGGAAATGTGGGTGGTAAAAAGGTACATTTTGACCTTTTTTGAAACGTAAAACTATTTGTATCTAGAATCAAACATACTGCTATCAAAATTAGCCCATAAAACCATAAGAGCGTTTGTTAAAAACATGCACATTTCAGGGTTTATGATATGTTAATCAAGAATAAATATAAATAAGATATGTTTTCTAATTAATGATGTGTCAATTAGGAATTGAAGGAACAAGGGTATAACGTAAAAAGACAACATGTAGAAGGACAAAACGTTGGACAGAAAATTTTTATCAAAATATTTCGAAGAAAAGAAATTTGGGGAGAAAGAAAATTCAAAAACAAAGATGTTAAAATATATATCCAAAAGGGTTCTTGTCGCAAAATTAGATTATGGTGATCTCCATTTTTAGAGTAGAATAATTATGAAATTAAGGAAAGTTCGAAATAAAACAATTGTGTAATGTATGTTATAAGTTCTTTTAATTGATTTATTATATTTATATTATCAAAATTAGCCCTTGATTTGAATTTATTTAACTTTTTACGGTGGAAAAGATTTTATAGTATTTTTGAAAATATTTATCTATAAATTTTAGAGAGTATAAACTATTTTTCTATTATTAAAAATATGAATAGATCTTTTTGCTAATTCGATTTTAAGCAATGCTTATTTTCTTGTAATACATTCATATATTAAATGTATAGAACATTATTAATCCCTGAGAATTTTTGTTAGGGTAGGTAAGAGTACGTTTAAACAGTTTTATTAATAAAAAGATGTTCATAAAATGTAAAATATTGTTAATAAACTTTTTTTTTTTAGACAAGCTACAGACTGTCACTCTGTTACCGGCAAAGTATGAAAATCTAGCATCATATATAATATATCTGTAATGTATATAATGCCTGATGGTCTCAGGCAAGGTATATAATATACAATATATTATACATTACCTAGGAATTATATATGATACTGGGTTCACACGTTGGCAATGTATATAATACATATAAGTTAAAAAAACTGTAAATATCAATACAAAGTCATGTATAGTACATGGATACTTGTGTTTTGTAGGTGTAAACTTATTTCCTATAATCAACAATATATTTCGATTACGTACTCATCGAGCTGGATGAACTAAAACAGTTGAATTGGACCAAGAGAGATTACAGAGTGGTAATTAGTCTAAAGGAGTACTAACCAGTCTTAAAAATTGTCCACCTGTAGCCACGCCAGTCACAAAGTTGGGGGAGTGTAGAACAAGCTAATCAGGACATTGAAAATAGTTTGTATACTTGGATACAAGATAAAAAAAAAAACAGTTGTAGTTAGGGATTCGTTCAGCTTATTAAAAATGGAACCCTTGGATTAAGAGATCTCCATGAGAAGCTCTATTTGGCTGCAAGGCAAGAATTAGCCTTTTGACGTTATTCCAGATGACATTTTTTAAGATATAGAGACTGAGGAAGAGCTAGTTAATAAAATAACGGGAGAGAAAAAAGGAATAATAGATAAACCAATGCAAGAGCTACAATCCCCAATAGAATTCATAGATGAGGATCCTACCTGTGACAGAGGAAATAACTTATATTATATTTACTTAATCAATTCTTTTAGGCATACCATAATTGCATTGATAAATCCTTACAATCTTTGAGCAAATAATATCAGTAATTAAAACTCAATCCTTCAGAAGAAGTTTGAGATATTGTAATGCTCAGATCCAGAGAGTTCCACAACTTTTTGGAATTATTTATTTATCCATATTATTTTATATATTTACGTTGCCCAAGCAAACATGTTTGTTACGTAGGGAAGGATCCTGATGTTCATTAATTTATCTAGTATATAATACTTATCAGTAATACGAGTATATGATATAGGTAAATATTATGGGAACTATTCCAAAAATTTGATGGTTGCACTCAAATGCAATTGGTAGAAAAAATACATATTGGTATATTTTATAAATAGATTTTAACAATAGCTGACCTAAGTAGGTAAGTTAGGTTCCATTTTGGCGTTTCCAAGTCAAAATAGCTCTTCGTAATTTAAAATGTTGCAACTGTGTTCCTGGTCTCCCTTAAATGTTTTCTTTCATTTGACAAATAAAAATTTATGACGCATTTCTGATAATCAAAAACTTTATCAAGCTGTGCAAATAAGATACTCGAGTACAATTAATTATTGATCATATATAAGGCAAATAGTTTTTTCAAGAAGTCACACAATCAGTAAGTACATCGATCTGATAATAGATTAAACCTTATCCATCAAATCCAATCTTATTTTACAGACATGATGAAATTCGTCTGTACCCTTTTGTTCCTAGTTGTTGCAGCCAATGCTGTTCCCCTCAGATCAAATACTCTGAGAGTTTCATGAAAGTCAAGTCCATGAGACACAGATTCGGTGGAAGAATCGTCGGAGGAGAAGAAGTTGAACCCAACTCTATTCCCTTCCAAATTTCATTCCAAACTACAGGAGGATTCCACTTCTGTGGTGCTTCTGTCATGGACAAGGACACTATCATCACTGCTGCTCATTGCTGTGACAGCTTCTACCCATCGGAAGTCCAAGTTGTTGCTGGTGAACACGATCTCTTTTCTACTAGTGGAGATGAACAAAAGATTGCTGTATCTGATATCACATACCACGAGAAGTTTGCATCCCATGGAACCAACTATGACGTTTGTCTTTTAAAATTGAAGTCCTCCTTGCACTTCAACGAGTAAGAACTCTATCATGCCATTCCTGTGACAATCGTTAATTTTTATTTTCTTAATAGGAAAGTCAAGCCTATTGCTCTCCCAGAAAAGGACCAAGAATTCATCGGTGATGTTGTTGTTTCCGGATGGGGAACTATCTCCTCCAGTGGTCCAGCTTCTCCAGTTCTTAAAGCTGTTACAGTCCAAGTTGTTTCTGATGAAGGTGAGACTCATAATCATATTCATATACGATGTTTATGAATTTACATAAGATATTTTATATTAGACTGTAGCGATGCCTACTATGGATCTATTGATGAGACCATGATCTGTGCTGCTGCCCCTGGAAAAGACTCCTGCCAAGGCGACTCTGGTGGTCCATTGGCTCAAGACGGAACCCTCGTTGGTATTGTTTCCTGGGGATATGGTTGTGCTGCTCCTGGATACCCAGGTGTCTACGGCAAGGTCTCCAAGTTCATTGACTGGATTGCTGAACACCAATAGATAAATTTTGATTTCAATTTGTCAATTATTTGAAAGTTTTTGAAAATATATCCACCCAATTTTCTAATTAATGGTATTGTCATTTCTTTATTTATCATAATTGTGCCGAATATTGTTATTAAATTCTTTGAGTGAAACACCCAGCCATTGAATTGGAGTGACTGGCAATGAGGATCTTATAATTACATAAACAGTTTATTTAAAAAAATTATGTTTATGAACACAACAACAATGTGTTTGAATTGGAAATAATATATGTATGTATAGTATTCATACTTTTAGGATTAGATCTTTCTCAGAACTTTTTTTTTTTTGTCACATGGTTTGTAATTAATAGTGTGACTTTTTAACATTTTTATAATAATAATGGAAAAATGAATGTCAGTGTTGTTATTTTTTGAATTTATGTTTATTCAAAGGCCATAAGTGTGTATTCTTAATGATTTTATGCAAAACAAAATATAAATTTTTTGACGAAACCAAGAGCTTAGCACATCGCATAAAACATAAAATTTTAAGTTTAAAAAAATAACGGTAAAAAAACTATCAAACTAAGAATAAAGTTAACAGAAGAACTAGCACATATTCTTAATGGCTTTAATGTGTATGTAAATTAATAATAGCAATGACGTCTGCAAGGTTTATATTTAAGTTTAATGGAAATTTTTTGAAAATCCAACTACTTATAATAAAATTTAGATAGTATCTAAAAACCAGGGACTTGTTTTTCGTTCAACTATTTTGAATAGTTAATTTGATTCAATGATTTGTAATTGATTAATGTGACTTTTAATCTTAATTTCTTTGATAAAAACTTAAAAAAATAATAATTTATTTAAGTGGAAAATCTTTAAATTTTTTGGTTGTATAAGTGAGTCAGTTACAGTTTCTGAATTATGATATGTTTTGCTTTATTAATAACGACTGGGCATAAGCCAAAATTTAAATAATTATTTCAGGAAGACATAGATTTAAAAATTTTACCAAATCGTTATATTTTTTGATATATGTAATATAAGTCTTAATTTAATACTACAGTCCAGTCTGGGTTTTGTTTCAGCTTAATCAGACTACAGTGGCTAATTACTTTACTAGTTAGTTACTACATAACTAATGCTGGGTCTTTATTCTCTATTTTTAGTAAGGTTGGGAGAGTAAATAAAGTTTTCTGATATTTACTGGAGTTACACTTTTTAAAAGAATTTGGGTTTATATTAGATAGAAAAAATTAATATAGTATAATCATTTGAATTTGTATTTATAAGTTTAAAAAAATGAACAGAGTTGAGTTTGGGTTACGCCTTGATCATTCTTCAAAATACACTATATCAAATAGAGTATTTTTATAAATAATATATATGATTTAGTCTTTTAAATATATGATAGTTGTGTCCTGTCCTATTTTTATTCCCAATCCAGTTTGCCCTTTACCACAGAGTTCTTCTTCATTTGAAATGTTTCAAACTTGCTGACAACGTAGACGGTAATCTTGGAGACGCCCAATTGTTTGGAGTGATCAAATTTCAATGGATCACCCACCCGGTAATAGTTAATACAAAAACATAGAGAAGATAATGAAACTTTTCGTCTATAAAATTAATCGATCTCAAAAGATCATCACACAGACAGTAAGTAAAATTGGATACATAATATTTAAAATAATAGGTCCAGGTCCTGGCACAGACTTGGATACCCAGGTGTGTATGGTAAAGTCTCTAAGTTTATTGACTGGATCACTGCACCCAAATAAATTAATGTAAATTTCAGTGTTTAAAAACTTTAAACACTAAACATTTCTTTCAGTGGGTTATCTGTTATTGTTGGAATGCAATTATTTTTTGGTTTATTAATAACAACTGTGTACCTGCAGGACTTATAAGACGAGACAGGTTTAGGTCCCTTTTATATATTAATGTAAGAACATTAAAACACATTTAGTTTCTGTTAGCATGTCTACTTAGCGTGTTCCTTCATACCTATAAGCCAAAAGTACAGATTTAATTGGAAAAAACATAGATATATAATTTTTAATGAATATTTTGATTTTTATTTAAGCAAAATGTAATAAAGGCTTAATTTAATACCAAATACCACAGTCCACTTTGAATTTTGCTCAGCTTAATCAGACTACAATGGCAAATTACTTTTCTGGCTATTTACCACATATTGCTTTGTCTTTTTTCTATCTATTTTTGTAAAAAGGTTGAGAAAGTAAAAGAAAACATTTTATTGCCAAGTTTCAGTTATTATAGCAGTCACACTTTTCAGATGAATTTAGAACTTATTGATACTGGATGCAAAAATTATTTGATAATAATCATTTTAATTTGTATTAATGAGTTTTAAAAAATGAAATGAGTCCGTCGAGTTTGGAGTGCGCCTTAACCATTTTTCAAAGTACACTAAATGACTTAAAGTGTTTTTACAATCAAATATATATAATTAAGTCTATTTGATTTATTATATTTGTATCTTATACACTTATTACTTGATTGATTATATAGTTGATAAACGCTATAACCTTTTAAAATAGAAATAAAACACATAAAATAATGTTTTGTTCAGTGATAAATTTCAAATTCTTCGTCCCAAAAGTAGTATAACTTAATCTAAGTATGGAAAAATTTTAAGGGGAAATGTGGGTGGTAAAAAGGTACATTTTGACCTTTTTTGAAACGTAAAACTATTTGTATCTAGAATCAAACATACTGCTATCAAAATTAGCCCATAAAACCATAAGAGCGTTTGTTAAAAACATGCACATTTCAGGGTTTATGATATGTTAATCAAGAATAAATATAAATAAGATATGTTTTCTAATTAATGATGTGTCAATTAGGAATTGAAGGAACAAGGGTATAACGTAAAAAGACAACATGTAGAAGGACAAAACGTTGGACAGAAAATTTTTATCAAAATATTTCGAAGAAAAGAAATTTGGGGAGAAAGAAAATTCAAAAACAAAGATGTTAAAATATATATCCAAAAGGGTTCTTGTCGCAAAATTAGATTATGGTGATCTCCATTTTTAGAGTAGAATAATTATGAAATTAAGGAAAGTTCGAAATAAAACAATTGTGTAATGTATGTTATAAGTTCTTTTAATTGATTTATTATATTTATATTATCAAAATTAGCCCTTGATTTGAATTTATTTAACTTTTTACGGTGGAAAAGATTTTATAGTATTTTTGAAAATATTTATCTATAAATTTTAGAGAGTATAAACTATTTTTCTATTATTAAAAATATGAATAGATCTTTTTGCTAATTCGATTTTAAGCAATGCTTATTTTCTTGTAATACATTCATATATTAAATGTATAGAACATTATTAATCCCTGAGAATTTTTGTTAGGGTAGGTAAGAGTACGTTTAAACAGTTTTATTAATAAAAAGATGTTCATAAAATGTAAAATATTGTTAATAAACTTTTTTTTTTTAGACAAGCTACAGACTGTCACTCTGTTACCGGCAAAGTATGAAAATCTAGCATCATATATAATATATCTGTAATGTATATAATGCCTGATGGTCTCAGGCAAGGTATATAATATACAATATATTATACATTACCTAGGAATTATATATGATACTGGGTTCACACGTTGGCAATGTATATAATACATATAAGTTAAAAAAACTGTAAATATCAATACAAAGTCATGTATAGTACATGGATACTTGTGTTTTGTAGGTGTAAACTTATTTCCTATAATCAACAATATATTTCGATTACGTACTCATCGAGCTGGATGAACTAAAACAGTTGAATTGGACCAAGAGAGATTACAGAGTGGTAATTAGTCTAAAGGAGTACTAACCAGTCTTAAAAATTGTCCACCTGTAGCCACGCCAGTCACAAAGTTGGGGAGTGTAGAACAAGCTAATCAGGACATTGAAAATAGTTTGTATACTTGGATACAAGATAAAAAAAAACAGTTGTAGTTAGGGATTCGTTCAGCTTATTAAAAATGGAACCCTTGGATTAAGAGATCTCCATGAGAAGCTCTATTTGGCTGCAAGGCAAGAATTAGCCTTTTGACGTTATTCCAGATGACATTTTTTAAGATATAGAGACTGAGGAAGAGCTAGTTAATAAAATAACGGGAGAGAAAAAAGGAATAATAGATAAACCAATGCAAGAGCTACAATCCCCAATAGAATTCATAGATGAGGATCCTACCTGTGACAGAGGAAATAACTTATATTATATTTACTTAATCAATTCTTTTAGGCATACCATAATTGCATTGATAAATCCTTACAATCTTTGAGCAAATAATATCAGTAATTAAAACTCAATCCTTCAGAAGAAGTTTGAGATATTGTAATGCTCAGATCCAGAGAGTTCCACAACTTTTTGGAATTATTTATTTATCCATATTATTTTATATATTTACGTTGCCCAAGCAAACATGTTTGTTACGTAGGGAAGGATCCTGATGTTCATTAATTTATCTAGTATATAATACTTATCAGTAATACGAGTATATGATATAGGTAAATATTATGGGAACTATTCCAAAAATTTGATGGTTGCACTCAAATGCAATTGGTAGAAAAAATACATATTGGTATATTTTATAAATAGATTTTAACAATAGCTGACCTAAGTAGGTAAGTTAGGTTCCATTTTGGCGTTTCCAAGTCAAAATAGCTCTTCGTAATTTAAAATGTTGCAACTGTGTTCCTGGTCTCCCTTAAATGTTTTCTTTCATTTGACAAATAAAAATTTATGACGCATTTCTGATAATCAAAAACTTTATCAAGCTGTGCAAATAAGATACTCGAGTACAATTAATTATTGATCATATATAAGGCAAATAGTTTTTTCAAGAAGTCACACAATCAGTAAGTACATCGATCTGATAATAGATTAAACCTTATCCATCAAATCCAATCTTATTTTACAGACATGATGAAATTCGTCTGTACCCTTTTGTTCCTAGTTGTTGCAGCCAATGCTGTTCCCCCTCAGATCAAATACTCTGAGAGTTTCATGAAAGTCAAGTCCATGAGACACAGATTCGGTGGAAGAATCGTCGGAGGAGAAGAAGTTGAACCCAACTCTATTCCCTTCCAAATTTCATTCCAAACTACAGGAGGATTCCACTTCTGTGGTGCTTCTGTCATGGACAAGGACACTATCATCACTGCTGCTCATTGCTGTGACAGCTTCTACCCATCGGAAGTCCAAGTTGTTGCTGGTGAACACGATCTCTTTTCTACTAGTGGAGATGAACAAAAGATTGCTGTATCTGATATCACATACCACGAGAAGTTTGCATCCCATGGAACCAACTATGACGTTTGTCTTTTAAAATTGAAGTCCTCCTTGCACTTCAACGAGTAAGAACTCTATCATGCCATTCCTGTGACAATCGTTAATTTTTATTTTCTTAATAGGAAAGTCAAGCCTATTGCTCTCCCAGAAAAGGACCAAGAATTCATCGGTGATGTTGTTGTTTCCGGATGGGGAACTATCTCCTCCAGTGGTCCAGCTTCTCCAGTTCTTAAAGCTGTTACAGTCCAAGTTGTTTCTGATGAAGGTGAGACTCATAATCATATTCATATACGATGTTTATGAATTTACATAAGATATTTTATATTAGACTGTAGCGATGCCTACTATGGATCTATTGATGAGACCATGATCTGTGCTGCTGCCCCTGGAAAAGACTCCTGCCAAGGCGACTCTGGTGGTCCATTGGCTCAAGACGGAACCCTCGTTGGTATTGTTTCCTGGGGATATGGTTGTGCTGCTCCTGGATACCCAGGTGTCTACGGCAAGGTCTCCAAGTTCATTGACTGGATTGCTGAACACCAATAGATAAATTTTGATTTCAATTTGTCAATTATTTGAAAGTTTTGAAAATATATCCACCCAATTTTCTAATTAATTGTATTGTCATTTCTTTATTTATCATAATTGTGCCGAATATTGTTATTAAATTCTTTGAGTGAAACACCCAGCCATTGAATTGGAGTGACTGGCAATGAGGATCTTATAATTACATAAACAGTTTATTTAAAAAAAATTATGTTTATGAACACAACAACAATGTGTTTGAATTGGAAATAATATATGTATGTATAGTATTCATACTTTTAGGATTAGATCTTTCTCAGAACTTTTTTTTTTTTTTGTCACATGGTTTGTAATTAATAGTGTGACTTTTTAACATTTTTATAATAATAATGGAAAAATGAATGTCAGTGTTGTTATTTTTTGAATTTATGTTTATTCAAAGGCCATAAGTGTGTATTCTTAATGATTTTATGCAAAACAAAATATAAATTTTTTGACGAAACCAAGAGCTTAGCACATCATAAAACATAAAATTTTAAGTTTAAAAAAATAACGGTAAAAAAACTATCAAACTAAGAATAAAGTTAACAGAAGAACTAGCACATATTCTTAATGGCTTTAATGTGTATGTAAATTAATAATAGCAATGACGTCTGCAAGGTTTATATTTAAGTTTAATGGAAATTTTTGAAAATCCAACTACTTATAATAAAATTTAGATAGTATCTAAAAACCAGGGACTTGTTTTTCGTTCAACTATTTTGAATAGTTAATTTGATTCAATGATTTGTAATTGATTAATGTGACTTTTAATCTTAATTTCTTTGATAAAAACTTAAAAAAATAATAATTTATTTAAGTGGAAAATCTTTAAATTTTTTGGTTGTATAAGTGAGTCAGTTACAGTTTCTGAATTATGATATGTTTTGCTTTATTAATAACGACTGGGCATAAGCCAAAATTTAAATAATTATTTCAGGAAGACATAGATTTAAAAATTTTACCAAATCGTTATATTTTTTGATATATGTAATATAAGTCTTAATTTAATACTACAGTCCAGTCTGGGTTTTGTTTCAGCTTAATCAGACTACAGTGGCTAATTACTTTACTAGTTAGTTACTACATAACTAATGCTGGGTCTTTATTCTCTATTTTTAGTAAGGTTGGGAGAGTAAATAAAGTTTTCTGATATTTACTGGAGTTACACTTTTAAAAGAATTTGGGTTTATATTAGATAGAAAAAATTAATATAGTATAATCATTTGAATTTGTATTTATAAGTTTAAAAAAATGAACAGAGTTGAGTTTGGGTTACGCCTTGATCATTCTTCAAAATACACTATATCAAATAGAGTATTTTTATAAATAATATATATGATTTAGTCTTTTAAATATATGATAGTTGTGTCCTGTCCTATTTTTATTCCCAATCCAGTTTGCCCTTTACCACAGAGTTCTTCTTCATTTGAAATGTTTCAAACTTGCTGACAACGTAGACGGTAATCTTGGAGACGCCCAATTGTTTGGGAGTGATCAAATTTCAATGGATCACCCACCCGGTAATAGTTAATACAAAAACATAGAAAGATAATGAAACTTTTCGTCTATAAAATTAATCGATCTCAAAAGATCATCACACAGACAGTAAGTAAAATTGGATACATAATATTTAAAATAATAGGTCCAGGTCCTGGCACAGACTTGGATACCCAGGTGTGTATGGTAAAGTCTCTAAGTTTATTGACTGGATCACTGCACCCAAATAAATTAATGTAAATTTCAGTGTTTAAAAACTTTAAACACTAAACATTTCTTTCAGTGGGTTATCTGTTATTGTTGGAATGCAATTATTTTTTGGTTTATTAATAACAACTGTGTACCTGCAGGACTTATAAGACGAGACAGGTTTAGGTCCCTTTTATATATTATTGTAAGGACATTAAAGCACATTTAGTTTATGTTAGCATGTCTACTTAGCGTGTTCCTTCATACCTATAAGCCAAAAAGTACAGATTTAATTGGAAAATACATAGATATATAATTTTTAATGAATATTTTGATTTTTATTTAAGCAAAATGTAATAAAGGCTTAATTTAATACCAAATACCACAGTCCACTTTGAATTTTGCTCAGCTTAATCAGACTACAATGGCAAATCACTTTTCTGGCTATTTACCACATATTGCTTTGTCTTTTTTCTATCTATTTTTGTAAAAGGTTGAGAAAGTAAAAGAAAACATTTTATTGCCAAGTTTCAGTTATTATAGCAGTCACACTTTTCAGATGAATTTAGAACTTATTGATACTGGATGCAAAAAATTATTTGATAATAATCATTTTAATTTGTATTAATGAGTTTTAAAAAATGAAATGAATCCGTCGAGTTTGGAGTGCGCCTTAACCATTTTCAAAGTACACTAAATGACTTAAAGTGTTTTTACAATCAAATATATATAATTAAGTCTATTTGATTTATTATATTTGTATCTTATACACTTATTACTTGATTGATTATATAGTTGATAAACGCTATAACCTTTTTAAAATAGAAATAAAACACATAAAATAATGTTTTGTTCAGTGATAAATTTCAAATTCTTCGTCCCAAAAGTAGTATAACTTAATCTAAGTATGGAAAAATTTTAAGGGGAAATGTGGGTGGTAAAAAGGTACATTTTGACCTTTTTTGAAACGTAAAACTATTTGTATCTAGAATCAAACATACTGCTATCAAAATTAGCCCATAAAACCATAAGAGCGTTTGTTAAAAACATGCACATTTCAGGGTTTATGATATGTTAATCAAGAATAAATATAAATAAGATATGTTTTCTAATTAATGATGTGTCAATTAGGAATTGAAGGAACAAGGGTATAACGTAAAAAGACAACATGTAGAAGGACAAAACGTTGGACAGAAAATTTTTATCAAAATATTTCGAAGAAAAGAAATTTGGGGAGAAAGAAAATTCAAAAACAAAGATGTTAAAATATATATCCAAAGGGTTCTTGTCGCAAAAATTAGATTATGGTGATCTCCATTTTTAGAGTAGAATAATTATGAAATTAAGGAAAGTTCGAAATAAAACAATTGTGTAATGTATGTTATAAGTTCTTTTAATTGATTTATTATATTTATATTATCAAAATTAGCCCTTGATTTGAATTTATTTAACTTTTTACGGTGGAAAAGATTTTATAGTATTTTTGAAAATATTTATCTATAAATTTTAGAGAGTATAAACTATTTTTCTATTATTAAAAATATGAATAGATCTTTTTGCTAATTCGATTTTAAGCAATGCTTATTTTCTTGTAATACATTCATATATTAAATGTATAGAACATTATTAATCCCTGAGAATTTTTGTTAGGGTAGGTAAGGTACGTTTAAACAGTTTTATTAATAAAAGATGTTCATAAAATGTAAAATATTGTTAATAAACTTTTTTTTTTTAGACAAGCTACAGACTGTCACTCTGTTACCGGCAAAGTATGAAAATCTAGCATCATATATAATATATCTGTAATGTATATAATGCCTGATGGTCTCAGGCAAGGTATATAATATACAATATATTATACATTACCTAGGAATTATATATGATACTGGGTTCACACGTTGGCAATGTATATAATACATATAAGTTAAAAAAACTGTAAATATCAATACAAAGTCATGTATAGTACATGGATACTTGTGTTTTGTAGGTGTAAACTTATTTCCTATAATCAACAATATATTTCGATTACGTACTCATCGAGCTGGATGAACTAAAACAGTTGAATTGGACCAAGAGAGATTACAGAGTGGTAATTAGTCTAAAGGAGTACTAACCAGTCTTAAAAATTGTCCACCTGTAGCCACGCCAGTCACAAAGTTGGGGGAGTGTAGAACAAGCTAATCAGGACATTGAAAATAGTTTGTATACTTGGATACAAGATAAAAAAAAAACAGTTGTAGTTAGGGATTCGTTCAGCTTATTAAAAATGGAACCCTTGGATTAAGAGATCTCCATGAGAAGCTCTATTTGGCTGCAAGGCAAGAATTAGCCTTTTGACGTTATTCCAGATGACATTTTTTAAGATATAGAGACTGAGGAAGAGCTAGTTAATAAAATAACGGGAGAGAAAAAAGGAATAATAGATAAACCAATGCAAGAGCTACAATCCCCAATAGAATTCATAGATGAGGATCCTACCTGTGACAGAGGAAATAACTTATATTATATTTACTTAATCAATTCTTTTAGGCATACCATAATTGCATTGATAAATCCTTACAATCTTTGAGCAAATAATATCAGTAATTAAAACTCAATCCTTCAGAAGAAGTTTGAGATATTGTAATGCTCAGATCCAGAGAGTTCCACAACTTTTTTGGAATTATTTATTTATCCATATTATTTTATATATTTACGTTGCCCAAGCAAACATGTTTGTTACGTAGGGAAGGATCCTGATGTTCATTAATTTATCTAGTATATAATACTTATCAGTAATACGAGTATATGATATAGGTAAATATTATGGGAACTATTCCAAAAATTTGATGGTTGCACTCAAATGCAATTGGTAGAAAAAATACATATTGGTATATTTTATAAATAGATTTTAACAATAGCTGACCTAAGTAGGTAAGTTAGGTTCCATTTTGGCGTTTCCAAGTCAAAATAGCTCTTCGTAATTTAAAATGTTGCAACTGTGTTCCTGGTCTCCCTTAAATGTTTTCTTTCATTTGACAAATAAAAATTTATGACGCATTTCTGATAATCAAAAACTTTATCAAGCTGTGCAAATAAGATACTCGAGTACAATTAATTATTGATCATATATAAGGCAAATAGTTTTTCAGAAGTCACACAATCAGTAAGTACATCGATCTGATAATAGATTAAACCTTATCCATCAAATCAATCTTATTTTACAGACATGATGAAATTCGTCTGTACCCTTTTGTTCTAGTTGTTGCAGCCAATGCTGTTCCCCCTCAGATCAAATACTCTGAGAGTTTCATGAAAGTCAAGTCCATGAGACACAGATTCGGTGGAAGAATCGTCGGAGGAGAAGAAGTTGAACCCAACTCTATTCCCTTCCAAATTTCATTCCAAACTACAGGAGGATTCCACTTCTGTGGTGCTTCTGTCATGGACAAGGACACTATCATCACTGCTGCTCATTGCTGTGACAGCTTCTACCCATCGGAAGTCAAGTTGTTGCTGGTGAACACGATCTCTTTTCTACTAGTGGAGATGAACAAAAGATTGCTGTATCTGATATCACATACCACGAGAAGTTTGCATCCCATGGAACCAACTATGACGTTTGTCTTTTAAAATTGAAGTCCTCCTTGCACTTCAACGGTAAGAACTCTATCATGCCATTCCTGTGACAATCGTTAATTTTTATTTTCTTAATAGGAAAGTCAAGCCTATTGCTCTCCCAGAAAAGGACCAAGAATTCATCGGTGATGTTGTTGTTTCCGGATGGGGAACTATCTCCTCCAGTGGTCCAGCTTCTCCAGTTCTTAAAGCTGTTACAGTCCAAGTTGTTTCTGATGAAGGTGAGACTCATAATCATATTCATATACGATGTTTATGAATTTACATAAGATATTTTATATTAGACTGTAGCGATGCCTACTATGGATCTATTGATGAGACCATGATCTGTGCTGCTGCCCCTGGAAAAGACTCCTGCCAAGGCGACTCTGGTGGTCCATTGGCTCAAGACGGAACCCTCGTTGGTATTGTTTCCTGGGGATATGGTTGTGCTGCTCCTGGATACCCAGGTGTCTACGGCAAGGTCTCCAAGTTCATTGACTGGATTGCTGAACACCAATAGATAAATTTTGATTTCAATTTGTCAATTATTTGAAAGTTTTTGAAAATATATCCACCCAATTTTCTAATTAATTGTATTGTCATTTCTTTATTTATCATAATTGTGCCGAATATTGTTATTAAATTCTTTGAGTGAAACACCCAGCCATTGAATTGGAGTGACTGGCAATGAGGATCTTATAATTACATAAACAGTTTATTTAAAAAAATTATGTTTATGAACACAACAACAATGTGTTTGAATTGGAAATAATATATGTATGTATAGTATTCATACTTTTAGGATTAGATCTTTCTCAGAACTTTTTTTTTTGTCACATGGTTTGTAATTAATAGTGTGACTTTTTAACATTTTTATAATAATAATGGAAAAATGAATGTCAGTGTTGTTATTTTTTGAATTTATGTTTATTCAAAGGCCATAAGTGTGTATTCTTAATGATTTTATGCAAAACAAAATATAAATTTTTTGACGAAACCAAGAGCTTAGCACATTGCATAAAACATAAAATTTTAAGTTTAAAAAAATAACGGTAAAAAAACTATCAAACTAAGAATAAAGTTAACAGAAGAACTAGCACATATTCTTAATGGCTTTAATGTGTATGTAAATTAATAATAGCAATGACGTCTGCAAGGTTTATATTTAAGTTTAATGGAATTTTTTGAAAATCCAACTACTTATAATAAAATTTAGATAGTATCTAAAAACCAGGGACTTGTTTTTCGTTCAACTATTTTGAATAGTTAATTTGATTCAATGATTTGTAATTGATTAATGTGACTTTTAATCTTAATTTCTTTGATAAAAACTTAAAAAAATAATAATTTATTTAAGTGGAAAATCTTTAAATTTTTTGGTTGTATAAGTGAGTCAGTTACAGTTTCTGAATTATGATATGTTTTGCTTTATTAATAACGACTGGGCATAAGCCAAAATTTAAATAATTATTTCAGGAAGACATAGATTTAAAAATTTTACCAAATCGTTATATTTTTTGATATATGTAATATAAGTCTTAATTTAATACTACAGTCCAGTCTGGGTTTTGTTTCAGCTTAATCAGACTACAGTGGCTAATTACTTTACTAGTTAGTTACTACATAACTAATGCTGGGTCTTTATTCTCTATTTTTAGTAAGGTTGGGAGAGTAAATAAAGTTTTCTGATATTTACTGGAGTTACACTTTTTAAAAGAATTTGGGTTTATATTAGATAGAAAAAATTAATATAGTATAATCATTTGAATTTGTATTTATAAGTTTAAAAAAATGAACAGAGTTGAGTTTGGGTTACGCCTTGATCATTCTTCAAAATACACTATATCAAATAGAGTATTTTTATAAATAATATATATGATTTAGTCTTTTAAATATATGATAGTTGTGTCCTGTCCTATTTTTATTCCCAATCCAGTTTGCCCTTTACCACAGAGTTCTTCTTCATTTGAAATGTTTCAAACTTGCTGACAACGTAGACGGTAATCTTGGAGACGCCCAATTGTTTGGAGTGATCAAATTTCAATGGATCACCCACCCGGTAATAGTTAATACAAAAACATAGAAGATAATGAAACTTTTCGTCTATAAAATTAATCGATCTCAAAAGATCATCACACAGACAGTAAGTAAAATTGGATACATAATATTTAAAATAATAGGTCCAGGTCCTGGCACAGACTTGGATACCCAGGTGTGTATGGTAAAGTCTCTAAGTTTATTGACTGGATCACTGCACCCAAATAAATTAATGTAAATTTCAGTGTTTAAAAACTTTAAACACTAAACATTTCTTTCAGTGGGTTATCTGTTATTGTTGGAATGCAATTATTTTTTGGTTTATTAATAACAACTGTGTACCTGCAGGACTTATAAGACGAGACAGGTTTAGGTCCCTTTTATATATTATTGTAAGGACATTAAAGCACATTTAGTTTATGTTAGCATGTCTACTTAGCGTGTTCCTTCATACCTATAAGCCAAAAAGTACAGATTTAATTGGAAAATACATAGATATATAATTTTTAATGAATATTTTGATTTTTATTTAAGCAAAATGTAATAAAGGCTTAATTTAATACCAAATACCACAGTCCACTTTGAATTTTGCTCAGCTTAATCAGACTACAATGGCAAATCACTTTTCTGGCTATTTACCACATATTGCTTTGTCTTTTTTCTGAATGCATCTATTTTTGTAAAAAAGGGTTGAGAAAGTAAAAGAAAACATTTTATTGCCAAGTTTCAGTTATTATAGCAGTCACACTTTTCAGATGAATTTAGAACTTATTGATACTGGATGCAAAAAATTATTTGATAATAATCATTTTAATTTGTATTAATGAGTTTTAAAAAATGAAATGAATCCGTCGAGTTTGGAGTGCGCCTTAACCATTTTCAAAGTACACTAAATGACTTAAAGTGTTTTTACAATCAAATATATATAATTAAGTCTATTTGATTTATTATATTTGTATCTTATACACTTATTACTTGATTGATTATATAGTTGATAAACGCTATAACCTTTTTAAAATAGAAATAAAACACATAAAATAATGTTTTGTTCAGTGATAAATTTCAAATTCTTCGTCCCAAAAGTAGTATAACTTAATCTAAGTATGGAAAAAATTTTAAGGGAAATGTGGGTGGTAAAAGGTACATTTTGACCTTTTTTGAAACGTAAAACTATTTGTATCTAGAATCAAACATACTGCTATCAAAATTAGCCCATAAAACCATAAGAGCGTTTGTTAAAAACATGCACATTTCAGGGTTTATGATATGTTAATCAAGAATAAATATAAATAAGATATGTTTTCTAATTAATGATGTGTCAATTAGGAATTGAAGGAACAAGAGTATAACGTAAAAAGACAACATGTAGAAGGACAAAACGTTGGACAGAAAAATTTTATCAAAATATTTCGAAGAAAAGAAATTTGGGGAGAAAGAAAATTCAAAAACAAAGATGTTAAAATATATATCCAAAAGGGTTCTTGTCGCAAAATTAGATTATGGTGATCTCCATTTTTAGAGTAGAATAATTATGAAATTAAGGAAAGTTCGAAATAAAACAATTGTGTAATGTATGTTATAAGTTCTTTTAATTGATTTATTATATTTATATTATCAAAATTAGCCCTTGATTTGAATTTATTTAACTTTTTACGGTGGAAAAGATTTTATAGTATTTTTGAAAATATTTATCTATAAATTTTAGAGAGTATAAACTATTTTTCTATTATTAAAAATATGAATAGATCTTTTTGCTAATTCGATTTTAAGCAATGCTTATTTTCTTGTAATACATTCATATATTAAATGTATAGAACATTATTAATCCCTGAGAATTTTTGTTAGGGTAGGTAAGAGTACGTTTAAACAGTTTTATTAATAAAAGATGTTCATAAAATGTAAAATATTGTTAATAAACTTTTTTTTAGACAAGCTACAGACTGTCACTCTGTTACCGGCAAAGTATGAAAATCTAGCATCATATATAATATATCTGTAATGTATATAATGCCTGATGGTCTCAGGCAAGGTATATAATATACAATATATTATACATTACCTAGGAATTATATATGATACTGGGTTCACACGTTGGCAATGTATATAATACATATAAGTTAAAAAAACTGTAAATATCAATACAAAGTCATGTATAGTACATGGATACTTGTGTTTTGTAGGTGTAAACTTATTTCCTATAATCAACAATATATTTCGATTACGTACTCATCGAGCTGGATGAACTAAAACAGTTGAATTGGACCAAGAGAGATTACAGAGTGGTAATTAGTCTAAAGGAGTACTAACCAGTCTTAAAAATTGTCCACCTGTAGCCACGCCAGTCACAAAGTTGGGGAGTGTAGAACAAGCTAATCAGGACATTGAAAATAGTTTGTATACTTGGATACAAGATAAAAAAAAAAAACAGTTGTAGTTAGGGATTCGTTCAGCTTATTAAAAATGGAACCCTTGGATTAAGAGATCTCCATGAGAAGCTCTATTTGGCTGCAAGGCAAGAATTAGCCTTTTGACGTTATTCCAGATGACATTTTTTAAGATATAGAGACTGAGGAAGAGCTAGTTAATAAAATAACGGGAGAGAAAAAAGGAATAATAGATAAACCAATGCAAGAGCTACAATCCCCAATAGAATTCATAGATGAGGATCCTACCTGTGACAGAGGAAATAACTTATATTATATTTACTTAATCAATTCTTTTAGGCATACCATAATTGCATTGATAAATCCTTACAATCTATGAGCAAATAATATCAGTAATTAAAACTCAATCCTTCAGAAGAAGTTTGAGATATTGTAATGCTCAGATCCAGAGAGTTCCACAACTTTTTGGAATTATTTATTTATCCATATTATTTTATATATTTACGTTGCCCAAGCAAACATGTTTGTTACGTAGGGAAGGATCCTGATGTTCATTAATTTATCTAGTATATAATACTTATCAGTAATACGAGTATATGATATAGGTAAATATTATGGGAACTATTCCAAAAATTTGATGGTTGCACTCAAATGCAATTGGTAGAAAAAATACATATTGGTATATTTTATAAATAGATTTTAACAATAGCTGACCTAAGTAGGTAAGTTAGGTTCCATTTTGGCGTTTCCAAGTCAAAATAGCTCTTCGTAATTTAAAATGTTGCAACTGTGTTCCTGGTCTCCCTTAAATGTTTTCTTTCATTTGACAAATAAAAATTTATGACGCATTTCTGATAATCAAAAACTTTATCAAGCTGTGCAAATAAGATACTCGAGTACAATTAATTATTGATCATATATAAGGCAAATAGTTTTTCAAGAAGTCACACAATCAGTAAGTACATCGATCTGATAATAGATTAAACCTTATCCATCAAATCCAATCTTATTTTACAGACATGATGAAATTCGTCTGTACCCTTTTGTTCCTAGTTGTTGCAGCCAATGCTGTTCCCCTCAGATCAAATACTCTGAGAGTTTCATGAAAGTCAAGTCCATGAGACACAGATTCGGTGGAAGAATCGTCGGAGGAGAAGAAGTTGAACCCAACTCTATTCCCTTCCAAATTTCATTCCAAACTACAGGAGGATTCCACTTCTGTGGTGCTTCTGTCATGGACAAGGACACTATCATCACTGCTGCTCATTGCTGTGACAGCTTCTACCCATCGGAAGTCCAAGTTGTTGCTGGTGAACACGATCTCTTTTCTACTAGTGGAGATGAACAAAAGATTGCTGTATCTGATATCACATACCACGAGAAGTTTGCATCCCATGGAACCAACTATGACGTTTGTCTTTTAAAATTGAAGTCCTCCTTGCACTTCAACGAGTAAGAACTCTATCATGCCATTCCTGTGACAATCGTTAATTTTTATTTTCTTAATAGGAAAGTCAAGCCTATTGCTCTCCCAGAAAAGGACCAAGAATTCATCGGTGATGTTGTTGTTTCCGGATGGGGAACTATCTCCTCCAGTGGTCCAGCTTCTCCAGTTCTTAAAGCTGTTACAGTCCAAGTTGTTTCTGATGAAGGTGAGACTCATAATCATATTCATATACGATGTTTATGAATTTACATAAGATATTTTATATTAGACTGTAGCGATGCCTACTATGGATCTATTGATGAGACCATGATCTGTGCTGCTGCCCCTGGAAAAGACTCCTGCCAAGGCGACTCTGGTGGTCCATTGGCTCAAGACGGAACCCTCGTTGGTATTGTTTCCTGGGGATATGGTTGTGCTGCTCCTGGATACCCAGGTGTCTACGGCAAGGTCTCCAAGTTCATTGACTGGATTGCTGAACACCAATAGATAAATTTTGATTTCAATTTGTCAATTATTTGAAAGTTTTGAAAATATATCCACCCAATTTTCTAATTAATTGTATTGTCATTTCTTTATTTATCATAATTGTGCCGAATATTGTTATTAAATTCTTTGAGTGAAACACCCAGCCATTGAATTGGAGTGACTGGCAATGAGGATCTTATAATTACATAAACAGTTTATTTAAAAAAATTATGTTTATGAACACAACAACAATGTGTTTGAATTGGAAATAATATATGTATGTATAGTATTCATACTTTTAGGATTAGATCTTTCTCAGAACTTTTTTTTTTTTTGTCACATGGTTTGTAATTAATAATGTGACTTTTTAACATTTTTATAATAATAATGGAAAAATGAATGTCAGTGTTGTTATTTTTTGAATTTATGTTTATTCAAAGGCCATAAGTGTGTATTCTTAATGATTTTATGCAAAACAAAATATAAATTTTTTGACGAAACCAAGAGCTTAGCACATTGCATAAAACATAAAATTTTAAGTTTAAAAAAATAACGGTAAAAAAACTATCAAACTAAGAATAAAGTTAACAGAAGAACTAGCACATATTCTTAATGGCTTTAATGTGTATGTAAATTAATAATAGCAATGACGTCTGCAAGGTTTATATTTAAGTTTAATGGAATTTTTTGAAAATCCAACTACTTATAATAAAATTTAGATAGTATCTAAAAACCAGGGACTTGTTTTTCGTTCAACTATTTTGAATAGTTAATTTGATTCAATGATTTGTAATTGATTAATGTGACTTTTAATCTTAATTTCTTTGATAAAAACTTAAAAAAATAATAATTTATTTAAGTGGAAAATCTTTAAATTTTTGGTTGTATAAGTGAGTCAGTTACAGTTTCTGAATTATGATATGTTTTGCTTTATTAATAACGACTGGGCATAAGCCAAAATTTAAATAATTATTTCAGGAAGACATAGATTTAAAAATTTTACCAAATCGTTATATTTTTTGATATATGTAATATAAGTCTTAATTTAATACTACAGTCCAGTCTGGGTTTTGTTTCAGCTTAATCAGACTACAGTGGCTAATTACTTTACTAGTTAGTTACTACATAACTAATGCTGGGTCTTTATTCTCTATTTTTAGTAAGGTTGGGAGAGTAAATAAAGTTTTCTGATATTTACTGGAGTTACACTTTTTAAAAGAATTTGGGTTTATATTAGATAGAAAAAATTAATATAGTATAATCATTTGAATTTGTATTTATAAGTTTAAAAAAATGAACAGAGTTGAGTTTGGGTTACGCCTTGATCATTCTTCAAAATACACTATATCAAATAGAGTATTTTTATAAATAATATATATGATTTAGTCTTTTAAATATATGATAGTTGTGTCCTGTCCTATTTTTATTCCCAATCCAGTTTGCCCTTTACCACAGAGTTCTTCTTCATTTGAAATGTTTCAAACTTGCTGACAACGTAGACGGTAATCTTGGAGACGCCCAATTGTTTGGAGTGATCAAATTTCAATGGATCACCCACCCGGTAATAGTTAATACAAAAACATAGAAAGATAATGAAACTTTTCGTCTATAAAATTAATCGATCTCAAAAGATCATCACACAGACAGTAAGTAAAATTGGATACATAATATTTAAAATAATAGGTCCAGGTCCTGGCACAGACTTGGATACCCAGGTGTGTATGGTAAAGTCTCTAAGTTTATTGACTGGATCACTGCACCCAAATAAATTAATGTAAATTTCAGTGTTTAAAAACTTTAAACACTAAACATTTCTTTCAGTGGGTTATCTGTTATTGTTGGAATGCAATTATTTTTGGTTTATTAATAACAACTGTGTACCTGCAGGACTTATAAGACGAGACAGGTTTAGGTCCCTTTTATATATTATTGTAAGGACATTAAAGCACATTTAGTTTATGTTAGCATGTCTACTTAGCGTGTTCCTTCATACCTATAAGCCAAAAAGTACAGATTTAATTGGAAAATACATAGATATATAATTTTTAATGAATATTTTGATTTTTATTTAAGCAAAATGTAATAAAGGCTTAATTTAATACCAAATACCACAGTCCACTTTGAATTTTGCTCAGCTTAATCAGACTACAATGGCAAATCACTTTTCTGGCTATTTACCACATATTGCTTTGTCTTTTTTCTATCTATTTTTGTAAAAAGGTTGAGAAAGTAAAAGAAAACATTTTATTGCCAAGTTTCAGTTATTATAGCAGTCACACTTTTCAGATGAATTTAGAACTTATTGATACTGGATGCAAAAAATTATTTGATAATAATCATTTTAATTTGTATTAATGAGTTTTAAAAAATGAAATGAATCCGTCGAGTTTGGAGTGCGCCTTAACCATTTTCAAAGTACACTAAATGACTTAAAGTGTTTTTACAATCAAATATATATAATTAAGTCTATTTGATTTATTATATTTGTATCTTATACACTTATTACTTGATTGATTATATAGTTGATAAACGCTATAACCTTTTAAAATAGAAATAAAACACATAAAATAATGTTTTGTTCAGTGATAAATTTCAAATTCTTCGTCCCAAAAGTAGTATAACTTAATCTAAGTATGGAAAAATTTTAAGGGGAAATGTGGGTGGTAAAAAGGTACATTTTGACCTTTTTTGAAACGTAAAACTATTTGTATCTAGAATCAAACATACTGCTATCAAAATTAGCCCATAAAACCATAAGAGCGTTTGTTAAAAACATGCACATTTCAGGGTTTATGATATGTTAATCAAGAATAAATATAAATAAGATATGTTTTCTAATTAATGATGTGTCAATTAGGAATTGAAGGAACAAGGGTATAACGTAAAAAAGACAACATGTAGAAGGACAAAACGTTGGACAGAAAAATTTTATCAAAATATTTCGAAGAAAAGAAATTTGGGGAGAAAGAAAATTCAAAAACAAAGATGTTAAAATATATATCCAAAAGGGTTCTTGTCGCAAAATTAGATTATGGTGATCTCCATTTTTAGAGTAGAATAATTATGAAATTAAGGAAAGTTCGAAATAAAACAATTGTGTAATGTATGTTATAAGTTCTTTTAATTGATTTATTATATTTATATTATCAAAATTAGCCCTTGATTTGAATTTATTTAACTTTTTACGGTGGAAAAGATTTTATAGTATTTTTGAAAATATTTATCTATAAATTTTAGAGAGTATAAACTATTTTTCTATTATTAAAAATATGAATAGATCTTTTTGCTAATTCGATTTTAAGCAATGCTTATTTTCTTGTAATACATTCATATATTAAATGTATAGAACATTATTAATCCCTGAGAATTTTTGTTAGGGTAGGTAAGAGTACGTTTAAACAGTTTTATTAATAAAAGATGTTCATAAAATGTAAAATATTGTTAATAAACTTTTTTTTTTTAGACAAGCTACAGACTGTCACTCTGTTACCGGCAAAGTATGAAAATCTAGCATCATATATAATATATCTGTAATGTATATAATGCCTGATGGTCTCAGGCAAGGTATATAATATACAATATATTATACATTACCTAGGAATTATATATGATACTGGGTTCACACGTTGGCAATGTATATAATACATATAAGTTAAAAAAACTGTAAATATCAATACAAAGTCATGTATAGTACATGGATACTTGTGTTTTGTAGGTGTAAACTTATTTCCTATAATCAACAATATATTTCGATTACGTACTCATCGAGCTGGATGAACTAAAACAGTTGAATTGGACCAAGAGAGATTACAGAGTGGTAATTAGTCTAAAGGAGTACTAACCAGTCTTAAAAATTGTCCACCTGTAGCCACGCCAGTCACAAAGTTGGGGGAGTGTAGAACAAGCTAATCAGGACATTGAAAATAGTTTGTATACTTGGATACAAGATAAAAAAAAAAACAGTTGTAGTTAGGGATTCGTTCAGCTTATTAAAAATGGAACCCTTGGATTAAGAGATCTCCATGAGAAGCTCTATTTGGCTGCAAGGCAAGAATTAGCCTTTTGACGTTATTCCAGATGACATTTTTTAAGATATAGAGACTGAGGAAGAGCTAGTTAATAAAATAACGGGAGAGAAAAAAGGAATAATAGATAAACCAATGCAAGAGCTACAATCCCCAATAGAATTCATAGATGAGGATCCTACCTGTGACAGAGGAAATAACTTATATTATATTTACTTAATCAATTCTTTTAGGCATACCATAATTGCATTGATAAATCCTTACAATCTATGAGCAAATAATATCAGTAATTAAAACTCAATCCTTCAGAAGAAGTTTGAGATATTGTAATGCTCAGATCCAGAGAGTTCCACAACTTTTTGGAATTATTTATTTATCCATATTATTTTATATATTTACGTTGCCCAAGCAAACATGTTTGTTACGTAGGGAAGGATCCTGATGTTCATTAATTTATCTAGTATATAATACTTATCAGTAATACGAGTATATGATATAGGTAAATATTATGGGAAATATTCCAAAAATTTGATGGTTGCACTCAAATGCAATTGGTAGAAAAAATACATATTGGTATATTTTATAAATAGATTTTAACAATAGCTGACCTAAGTAGGTAAGTTAGGTTCCATTTTGGCGTTTCCAAGTCAAAATAGCTCTTCGTAATTTAAAATGTTGCAACTGTGTTCCTGGTCTCCCTTAAATGTTTTCTTTCATTTGACAAATAAAAATTTATGACGCATTTCTGATAATCAAAAACTTTATCAAGCTGTGCAAATAAGATACTCGAGTACAATTAATTATTGATCATATATAAGGCAAATAGTTTTTTCAGAAGTCACACAATCAGTAAGTACATCGATCTGATAATAGATTAAACCTTATCCATCAAATCCAATCTTATTTTACAGACATGATGAAATTCGTCTGTACCCTTTTTTGTTCCTAGTTGTTGCAGCCAATGCTGTTCCCCCTCAGATCAAATACTCTGAGAGTTTCATGAAAGTCAAGTCCATGAGACACAGATTCGGTGGAAGAATCGTCGGAGGAGAAGAAGTTGAACCCAACTCTATTCCCTTCCAAATTTCATTCCAAACTACAGGAGGATTCCACTTCTGTGGTGCTTCTGTCATGGACAAGGACACTATCATCACTGCTGCTCATTGCTGTGACAGCTTCTACCCATCGGAAGTCCAAGTTGTTGCTGGTGAACACGATCTCTTTTCTACTAGTGGAGATGAACAAAAGATTGCTGTATCTGATATCACATACCACGAGAAGTTTGCATCCCATGGAACCAACTATGACGTTTGTCTTTTAAAATTGAAGTCCTCCTTGCACTTCAACGAGTAAGAACTCTATCATGCCATTCCTGTGACAATCGTTAATTTTTATTTTCTTAATAGGAAAGTCAAGCCTATTGCTCTCCCAGAAAAGGACCAAGAATTCATCGGTGATGTTGTTGTTTCCGGATGGGGAACTATCTCCTCCAGTGGTCCAGCTTCTCCAGTTCTTAAAGCTGTTACAGTCCAAGTTGTTTCTGATGAAGGTGAGACTCATAATCATATTCATATACGATGTTTATGAATTTACATAAGATATTTTATATTAGACTGTAGCGATGCCTACTATGGATCTATTGATGAGACCATGATCTGTGCTGCTGCCCCTGGAAAGACTCCTGCCAAGGCGACTCTGGTGGTCCATTGGCTCAAGACGGAACCCTCGTTGGTATTGTTTCCTGGGGATATGGTTGTGCTGCTCCTGGATACCCAGGTGTCTACGGCAAGGTCTCCAAGTTCATTGACTGGATTGCTGAACACCAATAGATAAATTTTGATTTCAATTTGTCAATTATTTGAAAGTTTTTGAAAATATATCCACCCAATTTTCTAATTAATTGTATTGTCATTTCTTTATTTATCATAATTGTGCCGAATATTGTTATTAAATTCTTTGAGTGAAACACCCAGCCATTGAATTGGAGTGACTGGCAATGAGGATCTTATAATTACATAAACAGTTTATTTAAAAAAATTATGTTTATGAACACAACAACAATGTGTTTGAATTGGAAATAATATATGTATGTATAGTATTCATACTTTTAGGATTAGATCTTTCTCAGAACTTTTTTTTTTTTGTCACATGGTTTGTAATTAATAGTGTGACTTTTTAACATTTTTATAATAATAATGGAAAAATGAATGTCAGTGTTGTTATTTTTGAATTTATGTTTATTCAAAGGCCATAAGTGTGTATTCTTAATGATTTTATGCAAAACAAAATATAAATTTTTTGACGAAACCAAGAGCTTAGCACATCGCATAAAACATAAAATTTTAAGTTTAAAAAATAACGGTAAAAAAACTATCAAACTAAGAATAAAGTTAACAGAAGAACTAGCACATATTCTTAATGGCTTTAATGTGTATGTAAATTAATAATAGCAATGACGTCTGCAAGGTTTATATTTAAGTTTAATGGAATTTTTTGAAAATCCAACTACTTATAATAAAATTTAGATAGTATCTAAAAACCAGGGACTTGTTTTTCGTTCAACTATTTTGAATAGTTAATTTGATTCAATGATTTGTAATTGATTAATGTGACTTTTAATCTTAATTTCTTTGATAAAAACTTAAAAAAATAATAATTTATTTAAGTGGAAAATCTTTAAATTTTTGGTTGTATAAGTGAGTCAGTTACAGTTTCTGAATTATGATATGTTTTGCTTTATTAATAACGACTGGGCATAAGCCAAAATTTAAATAATTATTTCAGGAAGACATAGATTTAAAAATTTTACCAAATCGTTATATTTTTTGATATATGTAATATAAGTCTTAATTTAATACTACAGTCCAGTCTGGGTTTTGTTTCAGCTTAATCAGACTACAGTGGCTAATTACTTTACTAGTTAGTTACTACATAACTAATGCTGGGTCTTTATTCTCTATTTTTAGTAAGGTTGGGAGAGTAAATAAAGTTTTCTGATATTTACTGGAGTTACACTTTTTAAAAGAATTTGGGTTTATATTAGATAGAAAAAATTAATATAGTATAATCATTTGAATTTGTATTTATAAGTTTAAAAAAATGAACAGAGTTGAGTTTGGGTTACGCCTTGATCATTCTTCAAAATACACTATATCAAATAGAGTATTTTTATAAATAATATATATGATTTAGTCTTTTAAATATATGATAGTTGTGTCCTGTCCTATTTTTATTCCCAATCCAGTTTGCCCTTTACCACAGAGTTCTTCTTCATTTGAAATGTTTCAAACTTGCTGACAACGTAGACGGTAATCTTGGAGACGCCCAATTGTTTGGAGTGATCAAATTTCAATGGATCACCCACCCAGTAATAGTTAATACAAAAACATAGAAGATAATGAAACTTTTCGTCTATAAAATTAATCGATCTCAAAAGATCATCACACAGACAGTAAGTAAAATTGGATACATAATATTTAAAATAATAGGTCCAGGTCCTGGCACAGACTTGGATACCCAGGTGTGTATGGTAAAGTCTCTAAGTTTATTGACTGGATCACTGCACCCAAATAAATTAATGTAAATTTCAGTGTTTAAAAACTTTAAACACTAAACATTTCTTTCAGTGGGTTATCTGTTATTGTTGGAATGCAATTATTTTTTGGTTTATTAATAACAACTGTGTACCTGCAGGACTTATAAGACGAGACAGGTTTAGGTCCCTTTTATATATTATTGTAAGGACATTAAAGCACATTTAGTTTATGTTAGCATGTCTACTTAGCGTGTTCCTTCATACCTATAAGCCAAAAGTACAGATTTAATTGGAAAATACATAGATATATAATTTTTAATGAATATTTTGATTTTTATTTAAGCAAAATGTAATAAAGGCTTGTGAGGATTTTAGGCCTCGCTCAAATACCTCAAGGATTGATAATAAGTGGATTGTAATAACTTACTAATATAATATATAACGCGGAATAATAACAACGGACGTGTGTATAGTTGAAGATGTATATTTCAATTGCTCAACACAATAATAAGGGAAACGCAATTTCCCTTCAAAAGCATGTATGTAAAAACCCGACCTACGTGAGGTAGGGAAATAAAGGAAAAAACCTCCACGCGAAGTGAGGAGGGAAAATCCTCCTGTAAGAAGAACAATAGAAACCCCCGCTCTTTTGTTGGCGGGAAAACTATGTGGATGAGTCATTCATTTTCTTGATCCTATGCATGATTGGATATGTGAGGGATCCAGATTCCGACATACCCCCCAGAAAATGGCATTTCTGAAGGAATACGACATTTTCTGTCTCTGGTGATCTTGCATATCCTACCCAATTTTGACCGGAATTAACAAACTCCAAGGTTGTAAGGTTGCAAGTCCTCCTAGGAAGCCTCACTAGTTGAGTGAAGTGTGACTTCGAAAAACAATATGATTTATTGATATTGTCAAACTATGTCCTGGCGATGTTTTTATATATATTTGTAACGGCTAACTGATTATTTTCTTGCCAGGATGTCTAAGTTACTTTCCCTTCACATTTTTTTTTTTTTTTTTTTTTTCAGTACTTGTAGTTCGGATTTGGTATGAAAAGATAAGTTGTAAGGCCATCCACCCCCCACGACAGGTTTACCATGTTATTATTTCTGACTTTACTTTATTGGTATTTTTATTTTATTACCATGTTTGAGATGCTTTATAGATCTTCTTTTTTCATATTTTTGTAACTTCCTATACGTCGTCTTCTCTTCCTTAATTCATATGGATGAGGCTCAAAAGCATCTCTATTTGGACACTCATCCGAAGTAATAGGAACTAGTTCCACAGACATGGTAGCTCTTCCTCGAACTTATGTCTGTGGCAGGGACGGTCATTCTCAGGAGATCAGCACACTTGTCCTGATTGTACACCCAAGACAGGGACTTTCAACATCTGATCCTGACTTCCAGCATGTCCACATTGATCTGCTGATTCAGATTTCATCATCTCTCTTTTCAGCAACACTTGCCTCTAATAATGCAATTTGTCTAATATACCTTAATATTTCTGGCCGTTTGGCAAGCTCAATGTTACTGAAGTGACGACATTGTCTTTATTCTTATTTATTTGTGTAATTCTTGCCAGTTTCCATACGTTCTTTTCAAACGTGTCTGGTTTCAAAATTACTACATCTCCTTTATTTAGGATATTAGTATAAGGTGTAGACCACTTTTTGTTAATACTAAGCTCGTTCAGATATTGTTGCCTCCACCTTGTCCAAAACGTTTTGAGTAATGTTTTCCTCGATAACCGCATGTCTCCATATGGTAACGTTGACAAGACTAATTCTTTTGGAGTTATTATTTGTCCTTTTGACGATGCCGTGTGATCTTGATTTATTGATCCCAATGGTCTATCATTGATTATGCTTGTAAGCTCTATGATTAGCGTTTAAATTTGCCGCATAGTTAATTTGCTTTTTGAGCAGCAATTTTAAATTGTCTTTTGAATATGCCAATCATCCTTTCTGTTACCCCATTTGTACAGGGGCCTTCAGGCTTAGAGAACTCCCATTAACCTAAGTAACCTAAGGACCTAAGTAGTCGACTCCTACATTAGTCCATGGCATTGGATTATCTATTCTAATAGTTGGGAGCGGAGCCATTTTAGGGGATTCGTATTTGAGATATCTACATCGCGGTGTTTTGCAAGACCTGACGACTGATTTAACATAGGCTAAATTACCTATTACCCAATATTTCTTTCGTAACAAATTAAATGTTTGTTTTTGACTTAAATGAAGTCTGGATTGATGTAGGTATAATATTTTCCTTTCTGCAATCAGACTTTTGGAATTATAATTGGGTTTTTCAATTCATGAGATAAGGAAGAAGCCCAATGGAGACGACTTTCCAGCCTTATCACCTCTTCCTGTTCATCCCAGAATACTGGTAAATGTCTTAGAGATGAATTTTGAGGCAATTTATTTTTACTGTCAAATCTTCCCTTTTTGAAAATATATATTTCTTTATTTAAATGTTTTTCTTGAGCTCTTTTGATTAAGGTAAGTTCCGCCCATTCAACTTCTGACACTGTTACGAAATTTTTTGAATTTGGCTTTTGAACTATTAACCATCTCGGTTCTTTCATCTTGAAAGCTAACCGCTGGATTATTATTAATGTATTGATAATTTTATTCCAATTATTGAATCTGATATTAATCTGTCTAAGAACTGTAATTTTTCTTTTGTTTGTATTTCAGCCTTAACTTTGGTTAAATATATTTCTGCTCTCGTCATTTCGACTTCACAGATATTTTCTGCAGTTATTTGACTGAAATATATATCTATGTCTATTTCATGTTCTTGAATAATGTTATTATCTTTTTCATAGGGACCTGACAAGGGTTGTTGAGGCCACTTGTCAATAGATTGAAGGATAAGTCTGGTCCTTTTAACCAAAGACTTTCCTTGTCCTTAAGCTCATCTAGAGAGAGACCTCTACTTGGTAAGTCTGCTGGATTTAAAATTCCAGGACAAAAGCGAACCGTCAAGAATTTCTATAACGCGTCGTTCTTCCACACTTTACAATGGTCCTTACCTCTCTGTATTCGTTGTAGGTTTAATAATGAATCGGTAAAATAAAAGACATTTTTACTTGTGATAGTTCCTTTATAAGTATTTAGGAAATAAAACCGACACTAACAGCCATTAACAGTGCTATTAATTCTGCCCTTGCAATAGTGAGTGCATCTTCAATTTTTGACCCTTTCGCAGATTTTTGGGCATTATCGATGTCTTAGAGAATGTTAGTTGGGATGTTAAAGTATTTGTAACAGACTTCGATACTATATAAGCTGCAACTCTCATCCCTTTTTTACTCGCATCTCGAATATGGCAATAAACTCTATTGTACCTCCTCTCCATCTCGGGAACGTGAGCTCTTTGAGTTTTGGTATTTGTTCGATCCAATCTTTAAAGAGCTGTACAGCTTCTTGAGCGACTGGATCTGGGATGAGTTTCCTGTCATCATTTTTTATTGTCTTTGTTAATAGGTTCTCATCCCAAGTGGTCTTATTGTGCCATAGCATCGGTATTGTTTGTTTAAATTTCATAATGAAAGGTGAAACATAACCTTGAGTATCGAATACTTGACTCGCTAGAATACTATGTCTCTACGAGTAATCTTTGTTGTATTGCGATCAAATTGTTTGAATTTGTTATCTAGATCAAATTTATATTCATTTGTTCTTCGATCGAGTTTAAGACCTAATATGGATACGACCTCTGATGAGTCTACTTTTTTCTTTGTCAATAGCATTTAATATATTTATACTATTGGCTGTAATTTTATGACCTTTGAATCCTACGCTATCAATAATTAAGAGGATTTCTTGTATTAGGTCAATTACCTCTTGCTCCGAATCAGCCCCAATGAGGATGTTGTCCATGTATGTTTTTGTTAATATTATGTTTACAGCTTTTGGATATTTTTAATCCATTTCTTAGCTGTTTCTTGAATACAATCTAAAAAAAATAATCTCTTCAGGCATTTGCTACATATACTTTAAAAAAATCAAAGATGCTAGCACACGTTAAAAGTGCGACCGAATCATTCACACCTTGTCACAACAATATCCTGGAAGCAACTTTTGAAGAACTTCAAAGTTGGTGGGATTAACATTTTATGCCATGTTTACTTGCTTCAATATTGAAAAGGGTATAGATAATAAAATGAAATAAAAAGGAGCCTCAGATGTAGGTACAAAAATTAAAAGAGTCTGACAAATAAAATCTTCTTGCGCCTTTGGATTCAACAGTACGTGTTCCAATACATGACGTAGAATCGTGTTACCTCTTAAACGTTGTTAGGGACATGACGGAAGATGTCATTCTGGTCTTTCTGCTAAAAATAACTTATATTTATTAGTCCAGTTTCTCCGAATGTAACAAGGTTTTTTAATCGAAAATGTGTAACATCAGAGTGTGAAAATAACTTTTTGCGAATAGTATAATATTTTTTTCGGAAAATAATATCCATTTTTAAAGCTTATTATTCCATAATAATACCTAATTCATAGTAAAGCGATCTAATCCCATGTTGTCAACGTTTAATACTTTGCCTAAACAGTTATTGGTCATAATATATAATGCCTAGGTATTACATAGAAAAAGTATAAAAAATTTCATTTGTTATATATAGTTTGCCTGACACCATCAGGCATTATATACATTACCTAGGTATTCTATATAATGCCTAATTATACATTTTGCCTGTAACAACTCCACTTTGCAGAGAATATACTGTTTCAGTTTGCTCATCCACTTTTGCCAAGGAGCTAATTTGTAAAAAAATAAGATATGTATATATATTGCTATCAAAATATTATACTTTTTCAAAAATTAAGTCATTTTAAAAGTAACGAATCCCTGCTTTTAATCAAGTATCGTTCGGTAAAACTTGAAAATGTATTGTATTCTATTGTTTCCTTTTTGGAGGATTTTTAAGGTTTGTATAAAAGACTGATCTTATTTTGGCTACGTGAGTAGATTGAAAAGTCTTATCGGTTATAACATAATTATACAAGGTTAACCATCCTTTTTCCAAAAGACAATATTGTCCTGAGAACGGTTTGATACTTATTGCAAATGCTTGCAGGGGGCACTCTTCTAGTGAAGAAACACGTAACCATAAGATAAGTTTTTGACGGGTAGTCGAATTGAGTCGTTACCCAATGAGGAATAAGATGAGGAGGAGTACAAAATCATCCACTTTGTCCTACCTACTGTCAATTTCATCTTGAGTAAGAACTGCCAAAAATCAATTTGTTGAAAATAATATATTTCAATAATTTCAAAATCAATGAATTATTTATCTATTTGTGTTCAGCGATCCAGTCAATGAACTTGGAAACTTTTCCATAGACACCTGGGTATCCAGGAGCAGCTAAACCATATCCCAAGAAAACAATACCAACGAGGGTTCCGTCTTGAGCCAATGGGCCACCAGAGTCATCTTGTCAGGAGTATTTTCCACAGCACAGATCATGGTCTCAATGGTAGATCCAAAGTCAGCATCCCTACAGTCGATTATAATATATTTTTACATATGAAAATTATTTTTAAACGTAAAAAAATATGATTTATAGTCTCACCCTCGTCAGGTACAACGTGGACGGTAAGTGATCTAAGGACTGGATAAGATGGAATCCTCTAGTTGTATGGAATGAAACTAGGAAGGGAATGGAGTTAGGCTCAACTTCTTGCCCTCCAATTTATCCACCAAATCTGTGTCTTATGGACTTAACTTTCATTAAACTGTATGAATACTTGATTCTAGGGACAGAACTGGCGGCAACAGCCAAGAAAAAAAAAAGGGCACAAACGAATTTCAACATAGCTAAAGTAGATTAGATATAAAAGAGATCGTATTCAAGACGCAATGATTTGAACGTCTTTGGGTCTGCCGCTGTCAAAGCAATGAGCAGCAGTGACAATAGTGTCCTTGTCCATGACAGAAGCACCCCAGAAGTAGAATCCTCCAGTGGTTTGGAATGAAATATGAAGGATTGAGTTAGGTTCAACTTTTCTCCTCCGACAATTCTTCCTACTTATGCTTCATTATAGGACCAACATTGGCAGCAACAGCCAAGAATAAAAGGATATAAAGAAATCTCATCATGACTATAAAATTTTAAAGTCGAAATAATATTTCAACTAATGATTTAAAATTACTTCATGATTGCTGTGACGTCGTCAAATTAATTTATTTTATAGAATAATAGAAAAAATTATATTATTTTTATTATGTTATAAGAAATCTTAAAATAAATTTTCTCCAAAAATAACTTATATCAG
>NW_027294618.1:0-7657 GCF_016086655.4 Lepeophtheirus salmonis | reverse complement strand
ATGAAATTGAAAAACAAAATCACGGCTTACTGATGAACATTTGCAAGCATCGCTGAGATTAGTTTCTACCAATAAATTGAAACCTAATATTGATAGCCTTGTTGATGCAAAACGCTGCCAAATGAATAGTCAAAACAGAATCTGACTGATAGTGATTACAATTATTAAATTATAGGCTCGGAATTAATAAATGGATTATCTATAAAATACTAAATTTAATTTTTTCTCATTATGTTTCTTACGGGTTTCGTTCTATTGCATATCATTTATAAACTAAACTGGGTTATTATATTTTTTTTTTTTAATAAAGCCAACTTTTTATGTTATTTAATTAGAGGCTCTGAATTAATAATATAAATTATACATATTAGGAATAAGATACATTGATACTTGAGAAAATGCAACTAGTTGAAAAGATAATTATTCAATTTAACTATTTAACAATATCAACAAATTATGATAAAAAAGGATAATAAGATTACCCATTCCTTATTTCACAATGAACTCGTAAATAGATATTACTTAGGTTAATACAAAATAATCACTTGGTTCAAACAATCGTGATGCTTGATGTCTATGATATTAAATGAACTAAATGAGAGTGATCTATGCTTACCAAGTAAATCAGTGAAGCTAAATGCATTTGTTTTTAATGATTGAATATAATAAACTCTTCAGAAATGACTAACTAGTTATTATGTCAAAGGTATAGAAGTATAAATATAAACTCTAAATGTTAGATTTGACAGATAAATACTGTAACGTAAAAAATATCTTCATTCAGATCATGTTTATGTCTTTTAACAGGTCTTGAGATGATTGACGCCATGAAAATATACAATCATGCGAGTATGGATATTCTTCATTGACCCAATACATAGATGAAGCTTAATTTCTTTGTCCATGATGATTGAAAATTTCATTACAACGAGAATGAGCTTTATTGAGAGAAACCCGATGTTGTTTACATAGGTTCAATTATTATGGTACATATCTCTGTACTCATAATTGTCAATAAAAATACACGTATAATATTAATAGATAATCAAGTTACAAATATCGATTTTCTAGAACCGTCTTCCACTTTATCCAATGATAGAAGAGACTCACCAATAATAATCAATCTCTTTATTGTATGTGACATATTTTTTGCCTTGTGTTGCAGTTAAAATCCGTTAATATACAAAATAACTAGTTAATGGGCATAATAACTGAACTATTATTCACTTTGTAAGTTCGATAGGAGGTGTTGGATCACTCGAATTTTCAGATTCACTAGAATGAATAGTAAAATTATAAGAAAAATATTCTTTTACAGTGGATTATCTTGGAGCTCTTAGTCAAAGATTGTTTTCCTAGTTAAAATCAAACAAGCAGCAATAAGTTCCAACATCTTCCTCATTCTATAATTAAAATATAATTGGTAAAACATCAACTTCTTCAAAATAGACTTCATTCTAATTTTATTTCACTGTATTCTAACGGTTTCTAAGATAGAAGAATGATTGTATTACCAACATGAGAAAATACAATACTTTAGTCCATAAAGTTGATAATTCTGTAGAGAAAAACGCATGCAAGGAGAAGGGGATGAGAAAGACTTATGGTGTCATTGTTTAAAATACTGATGTGATTATCACTTATCAGCTGCCTGCTTTATTATGATTTTAGAGGGTATAACGAAAATATTTATTAGCATAATGTTTAAGGAAGATATACTACGTATAATTGACTTAGACGTTTTTTATCCGTTACAGTAGATTTGAAAACGTCACACTCCATGAAATTGTAATTCATTATTAAACATATTCTCAGAATAATAACTAATGTAACGACAAAGTTGAGTACTTCGAAATATATTTAAAGTTCCAAGCTTAAAAAGAAGACTTAAATTAAATATAATCTACATACTAAAAAATATACCATCATACATTTATGTTAATTATACAAAATTAAACAATTGTAATCATATAATTAATAATAAAAACAAATTATAAATACAGAATATTGAAATAATAGATTGATCCAAATAATATTTTCTTATTCTGACATGAATTCAGTTAAATATGTCATAACTTAACACAAACACTAAACACAAGCCAGACGTGGAGTTTAATCACAAAGATCATCACCCTTTTTTTTCCTAATGTGGAAGTTGCTGTAATGTTCTACGAACACCACCAACAGACGGAAGCAACAGACCGGAGTAAAGTCAATAAGAACACCTTTGGATTGGGGGTACAATCATATACTAAAACATATATTCTGTAAGGGATTACATTTAAAAGGATGTACATACTATATAACTATTAAAATATACCAACTCGTAAAACACAAGGTACCTAACTATCTATTTAAAACAAATCCCTACGTCATGATTTAAAAGTAAATAAGAGACAAAACATAACAGTTGCTATATACAATTGCGCACAGGATAGATATATCTCTATCGATGAGATCTAAATAATTATTAATAATAAAGTAAATGTCAAAATCATAAAATTAGACAATAAATAACGAAGGAAATCATTTTGAAAGGAAAGTTTGCTCGATTATTGATAAAAATATGTAATTAATTATTTGAATTTGAGGCTATATTTGGAATATGACACATCTATGTTGTCTACAAGCTGCGATTTTGTACGATTTGTAACTTGTACAAGCTACAATTTATACGCCTCATAACATTTTATATTTAATGACTAATGACAACCTCATTCATTTGAATTACCAATTATTAGTAGAGTGTTTGCCGTGACTCAAAATTTTGATGATGTTAGTTTTGGGGGTCTAAACAACCAAGTTTTATAGCAATGAAACCCCTTTTTTCATTAATATTAAGGACAATTGTGAACTATCGGATATCAAAATAGGAACAACAAATAAAAAGAATTAAACCTTATTGTTTATAATTTCTTTGGATATATATCTGACCCTATAATTTATTGAAAATATGTTATTACATCGTTATACAATCTTATTTCCGTGCTGTGGATACAAATTCACTATTCTATCGGAAGAATAAGATATTTTTTTGAAACGATCCCAAAAGAATAATAGTTGTACAACTTTAGACTTTGTATAGGGATATTCAATAGATGTTAATTTGATTTAATTCAAAAATCATTGTTTATCATTGGCATCAATTAGTATTCAAGTATTTGATAATTCTTTTTTACCCTTATAGCTATTTGATGGAGTTTTATCAGGGTTTAATAGAAATGTGTTCTTTTTTTTTGTAGTAAAAATATCGACTTTGAGTCCCAATATGGTGTTTCCTTCAATTATGATGTAATTTATGACGTCAGTGAAAAGCTCTATTGAAATTATCATTCCAATTTTAATCTTTTATAGTAACTTTATTTATTTAAATATAATAAGAAGTAATGAAACTGTTTAGTCTTGGATGATCTAAAATGCAACAGAGTGCATGTTAACTAAGATTTTATGTAGATAGAAAATTTAAAAAAAAATCGTCTAAAATAGAAGTATAATTAAAAATATATAAATATCAAAATAATAAATTGCACTCCTTTACTAATAACTAATTAATTAATACATATCCCATATATATATGATACAATGAAAACGTGTACACAGTTTTTATAGTTCTAGAGGTGATTACAATTGTCCCCAAGAGTACTGAGCAAATAGGAGAAGAATGGTTTTTAAAATTGCATTCAAAAGTTTTAAATTAGTTTAAATGGATCAGGGGTTAATTAAATGGTAGACCAAATGCAAGCATCTAAAATCGTCATTTTAATTTTTTGTTGCAATATGTATAATCACCCTCACTCATTAGTCAATAATGTTGTGTATAAGATCTATATATAAATGGACAAACATAAAGAACATTCCTCTCTGATGCAAAATAATAATATTTGAAAGAGTACTTTGGTCTTTAATCCTAAAAAAAAGACAAAAAGAATTGAATCGTGGGAAATTGTGAATCAGTGTTTGTTTTTCCAGGCAATAGACACATATTAATAGCTGGGAGGAATGGGTATACAAAGATAGAAACAGAAAACTCGGCTGTATTGGCTAGGTGATAAATTTATTTAGACATTGGGAGATAAACAAGGATCTGAGGATCTTAATAACTGAATTTATAAGAAAAAAAAATTACTTTGGATGGGGATTTTTTTTTTTAATATTCCATAGATGATTGATATATTAATGGCATATTTTTTTGACTATTTTGATACAAATTACTAAAATATAAATATTTATGAAACATAATAAAATTCAAATGTCCACGGTTATATTATTCTTAAACACAAAATAAGTTAAAATAGATACAAATTAAATAATAGATGGTAAATAGAGTGTTTAATATTGTTAAAATAATGAATTTTAAGGCGAATAAACTGTTACTTTACAATATGCTTTTTCAAGCTGCAACTTCTACATAACCTATACATACATGCCAATATTTTATAGACTAAACTGTATTCAAATTTGTGGGATGAGTTATGATTTTCAAGTATTTTAAACTATAGTTTGGAACCTTTGTTTAATTTTAAAGACTTATATTGGGCCCGATATGCCCGCTTTCAAATACATTAATCCAATAATTTCCTATTATTTTAATGTGACGATGAACTTTGGCTAATTTAAGTGCAATTTGTGATACACCCGAAGGATTAGTAAGAAAAGTTTCTTGATAGAAATTGACGATAATTCGCCGAAGAATACAAATGTATTCCAAACTCCATTTTGAGGAAAGTAATTCTTACTTATTTTTTTGTTGACGGGCCACATATTATGTATTAAAAGATAGAAAATATCAAATTAGCAGTTTTCTTGATCGCCAAGAAAACGAAAACTTTATTTTAATCTATGCCTATTGAAATTATGAGTAATAATAATTCTTAAAATATGCATTGTATAAGGCTCATAAGAGTTAATAACGTTCCATTTTTCTGATAAAATTGTCTCTAAATAGAAAGAATAAGTATCAGACTTATTTCGAGTCCTTTGCTCGAAATAAATAATAATAGATTTATTTGAAAATATATTGGAAGTGATGAGGAATCGATAAATATATATGTACAGTGCCTTAATCACGGTTGTGTTATTAGAGGGTTTGATTTTTTTATTGAGTTTGGGTCCTTGACTGGAGTAACAATTCATAACTCATCCTTAATAGGCCAATAATTACCCTTGGTCCCCCAGTGATTACAACCCTGACGTATAAGCTACTATTTTGATAATTATTTATATTCATAGTAGCATCTCGAGTAATGAAAATTTGTTAAGAGCTAAACCAGAGATACCCAAACTTTTAATATAATGGGATAAATTGCCACTTGAAATATTTTAATGGGTCATAGAAGCTATTAAATTAAATTTCATGAAAAATTGCTTCATTAAACAAAACTATTAAATATAAATTTAATATTTCAAATTTAGACCAATTCCAATTTTTCAAGGCCAGACTGCTTTTAAAAAATGCCAATCTGGCAGTCCAGTGTTCCCGGGATCATATTTGAGGCGGTTTTTGTTTAATTAAAATTTTTGCCCAACTGCAAAATATGATCGAATATTTTTTCTCATTATTTTTTTTTTTCAAGAGATATAATTTTCAAAAATTCCTTTATTTTGGAAATATTTTTAATGTTTCTACGTATAATGAGTGTTCTTTGTGCTTTGGTGATATTGTGACAATTTTGCTAAGAAAGACTATTAAAAGTGAGATTGGACTGCACTTAAATATTTAGAGCTTAACCAAACTATGCATAAAATATTCATCAGAAATGGCTATCCACTCCCGCTCCACAGTATTTCTATGGGGAGCAGCACATGCCTAGGTCTCAATGGTGCCCATAATCCCATAGTAAAGTGGATTCAGATTTGGTGAGGAGGGAGGCCACAATATCCAGTGCCAGAAATTCACTAAATTCTCCCTGCACCAGTTTTTTGGCCTTGGTCAATCTAGTGGCCTTTACTGTTGCTGTTATGAGCTGACATAGTTCATCAGGTCAATGTCTTTCACAGTATTCCTCATCATTTCTTCACTAACGTGTTTTTTTTTTTTTTTTTTTTTTTAGCGAGCTTGCACATCGAGGTTTGAGGATTTGCCCCAATACTGTCTCCTGAGGCACTTTTCCGATCGCTTTATGTTTTAACTCCCACTCTCAGATTTCCTTTCATTGCAGTCATCAGCCTCACAACGCCTTCTGATCCTCAAAAGAGTGAACCTGTTCAATTCCACAATCTTGACCACCTTAAAAACAGGAACTCCAGCGTGGGGCAAATTAAGTTCTCTACGTTTCTTTGACGAGATTACGAACCTGAGTTTGTTCACAAAAATTGTGTGACGGAATAAAAGTAACTCTCAAGACTGATCTTTCAAATAATGTATGCTTCATTGCCGTTCATTATTTTTGTTTAGAATCCATCATACATTTTTGTTTACGCAGAGTAGAATATACGATTACATCTAAGACCATAGAGATAGGTCATAATTAATCTCTTCGTTCGTCGCGATTGAGTTAATCCAATACCACGAGAATTGTCACGATTCAGAGAGTGCTGATATAACTTTGACACCCTAGAGATGATCTATATCCAAGATAACCAAAAATAAGTAGAGTATGGGATTCTAACTTCCACCATGTAGACCGGTGAAGCTGAATATTTTCATCCGTGATTGTTATAGTTCATTACGTTGAGAAAACAACATTTCTGGAATGAAGAAGCTTATAATCATTCACTAAATTGTTGAATATGATATTCTTACTTCCATCATGTGGATATATGAAGTTCTTCCATGCTGATTGAACTAATTCATCATGGCAATATCTATAACAACGACAGGAATTCACTTCAATTAGAGAATTATAATATTTTTAAAGAAAGGAATAGATAATATCAACGTCTTCACTAAATATGTAGTGTTGAGCTTCATACTCACGCAAAAAAATAGGTCAGCCACGATTCCTTTGTCCATAATGATTCAATCACTTTAGAACGACAAATTTCAAATTGAAAAATGCCGATTTTCTTCACTCAAAGAATACTGATGCTCTTTAGACAGATTTGGAGATGATAGACATCTATGGCATAAATACATATGTAGAGTATGAGCTTCATATTTCAACCATTTAGATGATTTTAGCTAAATTCCTTCGTCTATGATGATTGAACAACTTCAAGTAGACAAAATAAACGATAATGACGAGGATTCTCTTCATTCAAGATATTTTAATGCTTTTGGCACAGGTCTGTAGAAGATCAACGCCCATGATTTAACTACAACGAAATAAACGTTTATGAAATAAATTTGAAATTGATAATCTGAATCTGCAAAGGTATTCGAATGTAGATGTATGCTCACAGATTTGAAATAGCCACATATCCTCTTCGTTTATAGGCTTACGTCATTTAGAAAAAATATGCAATGATGAAATACATTATGTGTCTTCAACTTTCAGACATTACTTGAATACTATGTGAAAAGAGATGTTATTCTAACCAGTCCATATAAATATGATATGACAATTTTTCTTCTCTTGCTTCTATTCAACATTTGACAGAAATATGTTTAAATTGAATGATAATTCAAGCAGTTTAGTCATGAAATGGTTTTCTTCGACTAGTTGAAATTGGCTCGGTCATATCAGAAATTGCATTTTTGTTTCGAAGACAGTGATTA
>NW_027294617.1:0-540 GCF_016086655.4 Lepeophtheirus salmonis | reverse complement strand
ATTCATCACTTTCTATGTATATCATGAAGGAATGAAAAAAACTTCTGTCAAAAATAAAAATCTAATATAATGAATGATCCTACATTGACTACATCAAGGAAATTATGAATGCAGAAACATCCTCTCAGCTCCTTCAATAAACCACCTATTACATGCTTAGAATTAAGGAATCATTATCTTCCTAATCCTCCAAAGATAAATTTGTGGCTTAGATTTTAACTCATATTCGATATTCCTCTGAATAATAGTATAATTATATTTGTCAGAGGCTAGCGCAGAAGTTGAAGTGAAGGGATTCTTTGGAAATATAAAAAAATATTGAAAGACATAAGGAAAAGCGGGAAGAAAATAGTCAAAACTTTTGTATTATTATTTATATTTCAGTTTGTGAGTTGAAGTATACAACTGTCAAAAGAGCTTCTCACTCTTTAATATCAACTACGAACCTCAAATGATATAAGGAGGAATAGTTTTTTGAATAAAAATTATTTCTAAATTAGGTATTTCGTTGAAGATTCGTGTTTCAAACAGTCTCTTTAT
>NW_027294616.1:0-578 GCF_016086655.4 Lepeophtheirus salmonis | reverse complement strand
TGACGTACAACTCTATTGCTCTTCTTAAAACTGATCACGTCTAAGTGCAAACACCTGCGGAATCACTAAAAATACTCATGTAAACTCATTTCCCACAATTTATATTCAGTACGTCATCTGGAATATCCATGCAAATAAATGATTGTAACATAGACTTCTTTGATAGCAACAAGGTAAGGAAATCCTTTAACTCCTTTGGCTCATACAAAAGCTTGTGGCCTGATCAAATGAAAAAAGTTGTACTGGAACAAATTCGGGATAACACCACCGCCTATATCTCAGAACTTTATAAAGTTATCCTCATCACTAGTTATACAACAAGATGCTTGAGAGAAATGAAAGTAAATTTTCTCCCTAAACCATGCAAAAAAGATTAAAGCCTGGCCAAATCCTTCAGAGCTATGACTCTACCCAACTTAATACTTAAAAGACTTGATTGGAGTTTACACTGGGAAGTTGCAGAAGTTATTCCACACTCCACCGTCAACATGCCTCTACAAAGGACATATCGACTTAGACGACCCTTTCACAAGTTACCAATACCATAAAAAATCAATATATCATCAACAATGCACACT
>NW_027294615.1:0-1548 GCF_016086655.4 Lepeophtheirus salmonis | reverse complement strand
GTTGCTATCCATTCTCTCTTGTACAATATTAGCAGTATGGGCCAGATCCGGTCCTGGTGAAATAAGTACAGGGCCTTGTTGGACTTCTTCAAGGTATTGGTGATCTATAGGACCATACTTTACTACAACGTCATCAATTAGTCGGCCGTAGGTAACCGGTATCCAACGATTTTGATACAAATAGGTACAAAGTTTATATATAGTCACAGTAATAGGCCATTAAATTTTGAGAGATCAAGGTAAAGGTAACAAAAAGCTAAACAATGCATAGTCGACCATAACCTTGGAACAAATTAAACTTAATTTGATTTTAGGAGAAGATTTTCTACCGACAGCCCATCAAGATTGAGCTTATTTTTTTATTTTTATGAACCGTTAAGTTCCAAGAGTTGCAAATTATTTTTTTATGCCAAAGAAATCGTATATAAATTTTGAAAGGTTTTATAATATATTTTTAAAGGTAGCTGAACGTGTCTAAAGTTTTGAAATTGTACGATTTTTTTAAGAAAAAGTGTTTTTACCTAAATATCAACTACATCTTTGCTGTTACAACAAACTTTAAAACACAAGAAATTTACTTAAATAAATTTAAATGAATTATCAATTAAAAAGAGGTGGCAAATTAATCCCAATTAACAATATTATTTGATTTTAAGAGTTAATTTGTTATGGAAAAATACCAAAGATTTGTTTGTTTTGGGCGCAATCTTTTTTTCTCTTTGACAGCTGACCGATCTCAAAATATTACTTTGCTATTAAAGAGAATCAGCTCTCTATGTTTTTTATATCTCTATGACATTTATTAATCAACATACTACAGATAATCAATAATACTTTTCAAATATATTTATTAAAGAAATTAAACTAACGGAATATTTGATTACAATTCTCTACACAACCTATGACAAATGGGATTGAGTTCCTTTTTAAGTTGTAAAATACCTATTAGTAAAGGAGAAAGAAAATCAGAATAATTCAAATAATTTAATATATTGTTAGACAAAAACTTTTTTTTGAAGGGCCATTAAGAGTTACAAAATATATGATATAATATATTTTTAAAGACGTGTAATATCATAGAAGATAATTTTTTTAAATAGTCCTTCGTTAAAAAAAGAACAGGGATCAGTTATTCAACTTGAATCAAAGGCATACCTATTATCAAATAATTATAATTATAAGTCCTTCAATACCTTAATCGAGTCCAATTGAAGTTCCCAGAAAATACAAAATACTTTTGAGGAGGAATTGAAATGACGTTCGAGTCCATTTCAAATTAGAGTGGGACCTAAAGCCTCCACCCTTACAGACGCCCCGGATATTAATGTTTATATAAATATGAATTATCCACTCTAAAAAGTACAGAACGATTATTTATGTCCCTTTTACGCAGTAATAATTTAATTTATATTGTACTCCATGAAACACAATTTTATTACAATGACTCAGTACTAATGAGTTGGTAATCAATTAAATGAGCTTGCTTTATTCATTTATTCGTTTTGCAGTTAAAACAATCCTAGTCAGCTATCACAAATCAAGATTTAC
>NW_027294614.1:0-1868 GCF_016086655.4 Lepeophtheirus salmonis | reverse complement strand
CATTTGATTCATTTTTCTCGATTATAGTTGCATGCAACTCACTTTCTCGAAAAACAATAAATTTATGGATATTCAAAAATCTGAAGTATCTTTGCCAGATTAGTTAACTGACTGGACTGACTAAAATGGAAGCATTTTTGACACTGCTGGTGGACTCTCTTAAACCTTAAGTTAACCAAGTTGCCATCAACAGGAATAATTTGAGGCATATTAGACTGGTCTCCAATAATCCCAAAGGTATAGTTTGATGATCTCCAAACAGACTTGTAGTTTTGAACTTTTTTTCTGCCTCACTATAATTTGGGTTAGGTTCTGGGTATGAATTAATAACCTCAGATAATCTCCCTATCCAATCCTCCAGTTTTTGTTTTTTTTCATCAACCCTCTTAAAGGTGTTGACTGCAGTAATATTAAATTTTTTCCTGATATCGAGTTCAATGTTTGCAATGTCTTTTACCCTCATACATACCGATTCCATTTGACCATTGGGACCTTCAATGTTTGTAACATAGCTTTTATTAAGAACTTGCAAACAGGAACGCACGTCTGTTGAAGTTTTTGTATAGAAAGATGCGTAGCCAAAGCCATAGAGTGCCTGAGTACCGAGTATTTCATCTTCTGTAAAACCAAAATTAAGTGCAACATTGTACACTGCATGAGGTTTCATGTGTACATTATTTAATATACGATTGTTAACTTCTGCAGTAAAGTCAGCCCAGTCCATTTGTCCTGAGTGGGAGCCATCGTGATCATAAGTGGTTCAATTAATTTTTGATTTAAGCTTCAATGTTGGGGTAAGGGTTGGCAGAAGAAAAGAAGGCTTTACTACTACATAGCGCTGGAAGCAAAGATCGGCAATGGTTCAAGACATTAAAACTTACTAAGAAGGAAGAGGAGGAAGATTTTCAAACCGTCATCAGAGCCATGTTCAAGGCTTTTTCTCCAGAGGAATCTGTGGTCTTCGTAAGATATAGGCTATCATAAATGAAACAAGTCTAAGGTGAGCCTATATATGATTTTGTTATACGACTCAAAGGCTTGGTCAAATTCGGAAAATCATCTTTCAAGTACAAAAATATTTTGGGTTCCATTCTGAGACATACCTCCACTCCAGTGTTCGAATGAAGCTTGTCCTCTCTCGAGGAGATGATTCAATTGGCAAGATCAATGGGGACTTCGCCCTACAATGCTAGTGAGATGGAGCGAAAAGACGATGTTTTTCTATCACAGTACACAGGGCCAAGATCTCTAATAAAAAAAATCTCTAAAAGGTGGATCCCCAAACCCAAGTATCTTCCTCCTGAAAAGAAATGTTAATTTTGCAATCGTCATCATGTACTGTTGAAAAATGAGTACCCGGCGATTACCCGAAAATGTTGTAAATATAGCGTAATGGGACATTTTGCAGTGTGCTGTAAATCATCGGTCAAGTCAACTTTGGTCACTACTTTTTATTAGGCTAACAGTCTTGATGATAGAGTTAGTGCTTATTTTGTGGTTGATGGTAAAAAATCAAATTTCTTTTGGATTTGGGTGTCAACGTCATACATCCTATTAAATTTGTAAAATCGGATCGCTTAGAAGATAACCCTATTTTCTTAGGGGTGTTTGGAGGTGATTAAGTCAAAACATTAGGCACAGCCTGGCTGAAAATCTTTCCTGATAGAAAAAATACTAATTGTAGGCGATTTGGTAACCCAGGTGGGTCAGCTTATTCTTGTGTTTCGGGACTGTATTGATTTTGGTATGGCGAAGCTACAAAACAATCCAAATTTGAATCACTCTCTGGATTCACAAAACTCAACCCTAGAAACTTTGATGAAAAACAAATTTTCGGAAGTATTTAAAGATTACAAGGTTGTGCAGAT
>NW_027294613.1:0-550 GCF_016086655.4 Lepeophtheirus salmonis | reverse complement strand
TCTGGTGTACCAAACATCTTGTCAGCCTAAGTTATAAACTCAGAACACTTGAGCCAAAGCGTTTTCGTATTCCCAAAGAGATCAATAACTTATCATAAAGAATAATTATCGTTCCGCTCTTACAAAAGAGCAGACAGAATGATGGAGGGGTTTCTGCACCAAAGCAGAATGTTCCGAAAGACAATGTAGACTAAGTACGTCTTCTGGAACACACATGCAAGCAAATGATTTTAACATAGACTTCTTGGATAGCAACAAGGTCAGGGAATCCTTCAACTCCTTTGGCTCAACAAAAAGCTCGGGACTTGATCAACTGAAACCACTTGTACTGCAACAACTTGGGGACAGCATTGTGGCTGATCTTATCTCAGAACTTTATTAGGTCATCCTCCTCACTGGTTATACAGGGTGTCCACGATAAATTGGAACTACATTAAACTTCATACAGATCCATAATGTGGATATTCGGGGTTAAATCATAATAATATAAAAGGTTGCGTGAACAATACACTATAACTTCCACTACAATTGTTTTGAAAACAAACAATAG
>NW_027294612.1:0-2014 GCF_016086655.4 Lepeophtheirus salmonis | reverse complement strand
TTTGGTTTTGCAAGTAGGATTTTGTTTTTCTTAGGTTTGTGTTCTTCTTTACAATGGCAATAAATGTTATTAACTACTTTTTGTTTTGCAAAACATTTTTTAAAACTTTCTTTTTGCAAATTCACAGTTTGACAATTATTTGACAAAAATACAAGATGCGAAAGTAATCTATACAAATTTTTTTATGGATATATGTTATGTTGTTTGAAGTTGTTTATTTTTTAATTAATAATAATTCATTTCATATAAATATACAGATGTTATATTATAATGATTGTAAGAATAAACTAATGTTGTCCCACATCAAATGGTCTAAACAATATAGGAAGGAATAGTATTGACAATGGTCAATACTATTCCTTCTAATAAAAAACAAAACATAGAGAATTAAACAAATACAAAATTAGGAGCTGCAACATGTTCCTCCAGGCACGCAGCCCGTTTGAACCTTACTATTGAAAACATAATAATAAGTGCAACTACGTAACAACGATACTATAGGTCGGTATTACGAACATAATCTTCCTTGTTTTTGATTAGTGTGGTTTATTTCCACTTTGACAACTTTTTTTTTTGTAGAATGGTGATAAATAATAACGTAACTTCTCACAGAAATGTTATTTAAATTCACCATTTCATAAGTTTTTAATGCCACTCAATGTAAAATCAGTAATGTAATGTTGGGTGAAATAGGTAAAAATATAATAGAAAGACAACTTTGTCTGAATCAACAAAATATTTTGACCATCAGGGAAGGTATTCTCTTGTGTTTTTTATTGTTAAATTAATCTCTTCAAGATACATGGAAGTTGAAGATTAAATGGGTAATTATTTACCTAATCAATTGCTTAGAAGATGAAAAAGTTTGACAGAAAATGAACTATTCTGAAAAAAATGCATAGTCAAATTTATTTTGAGTTGAGAACATGGAATCATTTTTTAGTTAGTAAGATAAACTATTTTATGTCATAAGTTATTAATGTTTATATTTTCTTTACTCTAGCAGGGAGTATTTATTATATATTTCACTCACCATCACAAACTCTTAAAAATGATTATTACTGATATTTTCCCATAATTTTGATGGAATTGTATGGATAAATAATGGACCTGCAATGTTTACTAACAGCATCATCAAACTTTGTAAAGGCACAACAATGAAAACAATCAATGATGCCAAATCCCATAATATTCAACTCTTTCCTCTAAATGTATTTTTCCTGTTTATTATTCATATTCATTTTGATATTGACTCAAGACAAAAATTGACAAACCGACTTAAGGATAGTTTAATAGGACACTATTGGTTTCAAATTATCAGCAAATACCAAAATCAAGTCAGAATGCATTCATGACCTGGCTCTTGAAAAGTGCCCCTTACTACTAAGTACTCTTAATAGAAGAGAGCATTATAAATATTAACTATATTTTACATACAAAATATTAATGATTCACTCAGGATTCAATAAATCAATTTGCACCAAATCGCAACAATACTAAATGAACAAAAAGAAACACGCTTGATTAAAAAATATTACTTAAGATTATCTGAACATAAATATGATAGATAAGTTATATTCATAGAATTTTAACATAACACTCAAAACCATTTGAAAAAGAAATTTTAAATTTTGGGCCATCGACAAACTACGTCGGCAATTTTTTTCATTTTTAACCTCCCCCCTTCCCATGTCCTATAACATCGTTTACGCCTCCCCATCTCAAAATAATTTGAGTTTTGTTAGCCCTCTCCTTTTGTTAAGTTATCATTAAATATTTGTCGAACCTTTAAGAACTTTGAATGCATAAAATCATTCATAAAGATATAGGATAGAATATCAAAATCAAGATTCCCAAGTTGATTGATATATATACAATGGATAATGAATTTCTATTTTAATCAAACTGAAGATGGCTTAAAAATATTTTAATCTAAATTGCGTAATTAAATGTTCATTAGGACTTTTATATTTCAAATTTGGTTCCTTTTAAATATTTTATACGATGCCTTCCT
>NW_027294611.1:0-616 GCF_016086655.4 Lepeophtheirus salmonis | reverse complement strand
ACTGATGTTTACTAATTTGATTCCCAAAATTTTCATGGACTAATTAGTACTTCATAAAAATTTTTATCAACAATATCAATTTATTGTTTTTACTATAAGAATAGCAAATTATATATTGTTGAAATTACAAACTATTGTTGTCCAGACTATTTAAAGTAAGGATTTATTTTTCTCGATATCATTTCAATTCATTGAAGATTAAATTTTGAGTAAGACAACCAGCAATTCTTCTAGTTGGACTTAAGAGAAAAAAAAGTAAGTATACAAAAAATATATTTACTCCTTCTTGGGAGCCTTTTCAATTGTAACTGATAGTAATAACTATAAATAAAAGAATTACATAATCTGACAATTAAATTTTTTTTTTTTTAAAGGAAACTTTGATACAGTAGTGGTTGTAGTTTCCTCACGATATCTTATTTAATCCTGCTCTCTTGGTGTTGAATTACCAAATCTACTCTCCCCCTCTGTTCAGTCTCGTCGCTTTCGTATTTGGAGTCACTTTATCAATTATTTGTACTTTCATATAATGCATCTTGTGGGCACTGGTGACATTGAATCCAGTAGCTTCTTCTCCTTAATTGATGTACTCTATATGTTCTCTCACTCTGTCTTT
>NW_027294610.1:0-646 GCF_016086655.4 Lepeophtheirus salmonis | reverse complement strand
TATAATAGTATGATTTAACCCCGAATATCCACATTATGGATCTGGATAAAGTTTAAAGTAGTTCCAATTTATCGTGGACACCCTGTATATCGCAGCCAATGATAAGAGCTTATTTGAGTATTTCTCTTTATTTTGAAATAAAAGAAAGAATTGTTTTTCCTTCAAATTCACTCATCAATTTATCTATTCTATTAATGGTTTGGATTGAGATGACACACCCGAATTGTAAGCGCCAAGGAAATATATTATTTTTAGAATTGTAGAAAAAAAATCCTTCAGGGCATAAAAGTAAAACAATATAGTCTGATAATTTAATTAACTTGATATTAATATTTATAAAAGTAAATCATTTCCAATACTTATTGCGATTGCTATAAAACTTGACGATATCCTTTCTTGATACTTTATAGAATAATAAAATTAATTTCAGAACTAATTATTTAAAAAGACTAACATTAATTTACATAGAGCAGGGGCAGGCGGCAACCTTTGAGGTATGGAGTATCAACTTTAACATTTCTAATCAATGAGTGTGCCACTATCAACAATAATGGTAAAATACATATACGAAATACAGGAATATGTTCTAATTTGTGCGTGGCAGTGAATATGCATCCGCATGCCTGCAGTGGCACGCGTGCCATAG
>NW_027294609.1:0-1406 GCF_016086655.4 Lepeophtheirus salmonis | reverse complement strand
ATTGAACGCTGGAAGAATTTTAAGTTTTTATCTGACAATGAGTGGTAGTAGTGTAGTCGTATGCCCCCAGCATAGTTCTATGAAGACTGATGCACCCATGGAATCCTAACGAATAGCCTCTCTTTTAACCCAATTACAAGGGCGAGTTTAATTTGAGTTTTGTTTTACATTTAAAAATACATCCTTCAATGATGAGAAAATTGCTGGAATTAGATCACTGGGTTGACCAAAAAGGAAATGCAGTGTTGAACTTCTTGTAGACATTTTTTTTTTTATGTTTGGATAATATTTAGTGAAAAATCACATGCGCCGCATATTTAATTAATAGTCATGTCATGAACAAGGATTCGATTAGAAATTTTTGTATAAAAAAAACATGTTAATATGTAGGTTTATTTTTCAGAATACAAAGAGATAATAATAAAAAATGTAAAATTTTGGTTTCATTCTTCCAAATATATAAAGCAAATTTATCTAACAAATATGTAACATTTATTCTTTGAACATTATAACACACAAACCCTATACAGAATAATAATTTAAAGATAAGCTAATTTTTCTCCTTTTCATAAGTGATTTTATCTTTTTTCCTCTATTTTCTTACAAAAAACAGAGCACGCAACATTTAAATTGTTATACAAGGGACGAATTTAACTGAAGGAATATATTACATAATACAAAAAGTAATTTTATTGATAGACAAATTTTTTATTGATGACAAAAAAGTTTACTTTAAAAGATTTTTTTACTTCATACATACAGAAAACCTTTCTCAACCAAATTGGGGGGAATGGTCGGGTAGGGGTACGGGGCAAATAAATTTAAATGCAAGGATGTCTAACCCCGTAACAGCTCTTTTTTATGACTATATATTGAAATAAGTTACATACAAATATATATAGATATATATTTAAACATTCTAGTTTAAAATTCATTCCCTAAAACAAAGTCAAACATCGTGAAAAATAATTTATATATGATGTTAGTTATCAATCCATTTTCAACAAAAAGTTCATTGTATAAGGGTGACAATAAATCAATAGCCAATAATTATTATTATTCTGTAGATCCGGAATAGCTTTAAATTTCTTACAATTGTTCATTAAACGGCGGAAGGATTTTAAGTTTCTCTCTGACAAGGAGGGTAGAAGTGTAATATGTCCCCGCAAAAGTACTATGGAGACTGATGCCCCCTTGGAATCCTAACGAAGAAGGCGAATATCGGGCTGCAGCTTATCAGAATAGCTCAGATTTCTTCTACTCTGATAGGCTATCTTCTCTGCAATCATGTTTTTACTGCTTGGTAAGGCAAACTCGATAGCTTTTGGTTTTGTAGGAGCAATTTGAATTTTTAAGGAGAGATTCAGTTTGATAAAATCTCTCCAAATCTGGAGTGCCGGGCAACT
>NW_027294608.1:0-535 GCF_016086655.4 Lepeophtheirus salmonis | reverse complement strand
AAATATCAAAACGCGCACATAAAGAAAATTAAGCACTAGACTGGTATACTTTGATGCCTTCTAACTACTTTGGTATTCTAAAACGAAGCAAAAACACTTGAACAATGGGAATAGTCAAAAAAATCTTACGTTTTTACTATAATACCTAGATACTTAGAAGAATATAATTATAATAAGTGTAAATGGTAGTAAATTAATCCATTATCAAATATATTATAAGGCGAAACAATTAAGGCAAAATAAAAAAAAACTTAAATCAATGAAGCATATAAATAAATACATATTTTCATAACAACCTTATTTATAATTGATAAATAAGACAATAATTTCAATTGTTAATTTCATATTAATATGTTTTACAATTGTCAAGGAACTTAATCTATTACTTAGTGTCAACGAATACTGAAATAATCGTTCTTCTACACAGTTTTGTTTCATCTTAAGCATTTAGTGTAATACTTAGTTATTTTTTTAATATTGATGTGGAGATCCTAAATCCTTACGAGTGAGTAATATTTAAATATAATGACAAGTC
>NW_027294607.1:0-3181 GCF_016086655.4 Lepeophtheirus salmonis | reverse complement strand
TTAATTACTATGTAGAGTCCATATAGAGTTTTTTCCAGACGTTCTTAAACATCCTTTTCAACGGGAATTCCCCATTTTCATTTCTAAGATATATTTCATACCAGTAAACACGTTTATTAATTAAGTTTTTGTATGAGCAGAGGAGACTTTAATTGTTCAGCGATTTCTTTGGACTATTCCATTTACTGAGGGCCTATAGGTGTATCTGAACTTAAGACTTGTGTTCCATCTGACGAAGGTTGATATAAACTTGTCTTTAGTAACACGACTGACGTCAACAGCCAATCTTATTCTACAAACAATGATCCTTCACCACACCTTTTTGATTTTGGATCAATGAGAGTCTTAATGGATATTTTTTCCGTCCCCTTGAAATCTGCATTCAACTCTGCCAGGTTTATATGAGCGCTGCTTTCTTTCTTTCTGATCCAAGCCGCATTCTCAATTCTTTCTCCAGCCCTTACGATTACCACACCAAGTGCAATTGAACTAGCGTAACACCAAACTTCATACCTCTCACGCTCCGTATGCCATGTGCCGGGTTTTACTTTCTAATTTTATGTAGGATATCAAGAAGCATTCCAACAGTATTGGTTACAAGACCCTCACTCAATGACCCTTCACCACACGCTCTCTTCAGAAGGCTCCCGGCTACTCTGGCCCAACCTGACACATAGAAGAGGTCTAACAGTTTCCTACAAAAACTAGAACACCTACATTCTTGTTATATCTTCTTTCACCTCTTATCCTCACCTCAACGGGTCTCCTTCATCTTCAATCTTCCGGCACTTCCTTATCCCTTGACCAGACAAATGCCAGAACAGATTTAATAATTTGTGAAGCACAATTCAACCTCGAATTTTAGACAAGACATCTTATACCAATTTTACATGTAATTCATCTTCATTACTTTTGGTCATTGCTTGTCAACCTTAATTTACATATATGGTAGGCATAGTGCAAACCCAGCGCCATTAGCTGAGAGCTGCCTTCACTTCCGTAGTTTTTCCCACATCCATCCGCATCTGCAACATTGTATCTCACATAGTCGTTCAACAGCCCTGAAGTCCAAAAGAGGTATCATTTTTCCCTTTCCTCTCCATGAGGGAAATCACACCACCGTCCCTCCTAGTACTGTTTTCTAGCTAACTGTTTTGGATCAATTTATTCATCTCTTGGTCAACTTTTCCGTTAATCCTACTTCCCAACTACATTGTTGAGTAAGGGTTCCTACTTCCCACCCACTTCAACGTCCATTCTCCATCTTCGAATCTGACTACATTGTTTTCCCCACAAACAATTTTCGATCTCTCTACTATCTTAACTGGCACACACGCTCCAAGCAATACCTTTCCCTTGTCCACAATAACTTAGTACCTTCCCAGAATATCTTTACTAATAATCACATCCTCCTTTAACTAAATGTTCACTTATAAAACACTTTACCACATGTAACTGGTATCTAACCTCAATGGGTAAAATATGTCTAAGGTGGAAGCTTTAATTTCACATGTTAGATCCCGTGCAATAGTGGGCGAGATATATCTAACTTATGTGAACTACTCCTGGTGTTGCTCTCACACGAGAGGCATTGCTTGTAAGTGTGATATGAATTAAGCTGGTTAAATCCGAGATTCCCATCAGACTAAAGAGGTTTTGATTTTGGCAAAATAGACTCACCTGGTCTCCATCTCTATCCCTTACGGGTCTCGTAACCCGTCAACGGACTCACTGAGAACACCTTCATCAACTCCCCTTCTTGTTTCTTCTCCTCATATGTTAACTGATACTATACACTGAACACCCTTCCATCCAGGAACAGAACTATTACTCTTACAATTCCATCATACAACGGCAATCCCTTAGCTAGTTTCACCTAACAAGTCCAGACCATTGTTTCACCTGAAGCACCGAATCTCGGAAACGATGTTTGCAACCTTCATATTTTTCCCCTGCCGTAATAGCTTGTTTCACCTTATTCACCTTAACCATGAATGGAGACAATGTTATGCCCTTACCCCCTTCATTTACGCCGTTATAAAATAACAATAAACTACCTGTAAATTATTTTCCGAAAAGCAATTTATTGGGGCTTCTTAAGCTATTTGTCATATTTTGTATCAGGAAGTGTGTGACAAGTGTTGAGACTCGGTCCGAACTAATTCGGTCACAAAAATATGACGGTCTCAGACTGTTCTAGGATTTCCTGACCGAAACCCAACCCAAGCAGTGATGTTAGGAGCAAGCAATGTATAATTAATCTGGCTGGAACATTTCTTAAGGTTTGATATCTTCAATTACTCCACACTATTAAGAAGAACAAGACTTTCGAAGCTTGCCCCCCCTTCGCCACACACACTCGGAGGGACAAACTTCAAAAAACTCTGAACGACTGACGATACAATATAATTTTTTAATTAATACTCCCTCCTGAACTGTCATCATTATTATTAGGGATGTAAATCGCGTACATTTTTAGGGGCCAATTTTTTCTAGATTCAGTAATCTGAAGCATAGAGAAAGAAATACATATAGATGACAAGGATTTTTGCTTGGCTACTTGGCTTACTTAGGCAGACAGAGAATTAACATTCTGATCTTAAAAAATAGTGTATAGCTGTTGAAATATTTGTAATTGTTGATATGTTATAATCCGAAGGAAAAAATCGAACTTGATTTGACTTGAGCACATCTTTAATTACTTGAAACATCGTCTTAATTCTATTTACAGGAAGATCTATTTAGGCAATGAATATCTAAGAATTCATTAATTTAATTTATGCCTGTTTCGGCGTTCTTAATTCATTAACAAATAATCGGCAGATTAAAACGAAGGAAGATTCAAACTATTTACAGCGATTGGTTGAGCACTTAAAATTATAATTAACGTATTTTCTTTAGTTTTTGCTATTAGTTTCAACAATAATATCTTTATTGCTTGTTGTTTTAGTATTCAATGGTTTCCATAAATTCCCTAGAGATCCAGGTCCATCAAACTTAAGATTTAACCTTAAATTTAATTTAATGTCTATGATTTTCTTCGAAAATAGATATGCCCCAGAAATGGATACTTGCTGTTCGACGAAATGATTTCCCACCTTCTCATATTTCGGTCCTATGCTCAGAACACTTTGTACCCGACGACTTCTTAGATGAACAGAAATATGGAATTCTGAAAAGT
>NW_027294606.1:0-2295 GCF_016086655.4 Lepeophtheirus salmonis | reverse complement strand
TGTCTATTGATTTGTATATAGGAGGGGAGGAAAATAATGGACTACCTCCTGGTACGCCACTGGATGAAAAATCTGGGGGGGCCTTTATACTTGGATTTTTAGAGGAAAGAGAGGAAGTCAAGGATATACGAATCTTTGTTCAAGTTTGACTTAAATAAATCCTTCATGTTGGAAAAATTTGTTGTCTTAATAGAATCCACAGAAGGCAAGCCGCTTGGACAGAAATTAATATTAAAGCATGTAGATGTATATGATATTACTTTAAAATATGGTTCAAGAATACAAGATTGTGGGAGCCAATCCTAAATTTTGCCCTTATGAAGCATGTTTCTACGCAAAATATCCAGTTGACGTGAGAAGTAAATCAAAGGAGCTCAAGAGATATCACTTTTTGAGAATGACACAAGGTGATGGAACAAATATGGACCTCAGAATTAAATTGAAATGGATTTACAAAATTAGCATTGATGCTTCTAGTAAAAATAGCGGTTACTCACTAGGTGAAATGGATGAACCAATTTGGACATATTGTGGATCAATATCCCCCAAAAAAATGGTGATAAGCGGAACAAATGTATAAAAACTATAAGAAAATTGGCGGGATGGGGATTATGTGTTTGGGGTGTTGCTGATCATTAATTTTACCTGAAATAATGTCCATGCCATGCCTTTTGATAAGGCTTCGAATTCCAAGGATCAAGACTACAATGTCATAATTGTTTATTTTTGGACATACTAAAGCTGAGAGGGATAAAATCAAATGAATATGATAATACTTTGCAACAGTATTATTATGGAATGGAATAATAATATAAATAATTCTTCAAATAAGCTGATTTCTCCAAATTTAATACCAGTGAAGAAATAATGAATCCAATAAAAGGAGCTGATAGCAACATACCTTCTGCAATTAATACAAAATTCTCAAAGAATACGAGATATCAACTCAGGACAAGATAGAAATACTTTTTAAAATGATTGATAATCATGGTGCTCACTATGTGACTGAGATTGTTAGTCATGCGAGAAATTATTTCTACAACATAACCAATCTGTGAGAGCTATAACCAAACAGAATCCTGTGCGGAGTCTTCCAGATACCCAAAGGAGTGGACTCTCAGTGCATTTCGTGGATATGAGCTTAGACGAATTTATAAGAATATTAAAATTCAATAGAACCATGACGGAGACCTACAGAATGTTAAATACGATCAAAAATAACCAGAAGCCCATATATCGTGGAACATGCAAAGAAGAAGAATGTTTTATCACAAAAAGTCGGGAAAGAGAACATTTAAATGTGAGACCCCACATGAGTTTTCCAAACTCCTGTTTCAAAAAAACTAATATGGCGTCAGACAATTGTCCCGACGTTAAATCTCTATAATTCTCCCAGCATACAGCTCTTTGTAGTATCCGAGTCAAATTTTTCATTGATACGGGATTACAGTGGTCTTTACTTCCAACATCATTTGCTCCAGATCCTGATAAAGTAATGTCCCCTCAACTCATTGCAGCCAATGGCGCTCCAGTAGAAACGTGTGGAGTGAGAAATCTCTTTTAGGCTCGACCCTGTGGGAGAGATATAATGGGAGTTTCTTGTCGCCGATGTCGGTTATGGTATCATCGGAGCTGATTTTCTAAGTTACCTTAAACTCTTCGTGAATATGGGGCTCGGTTCGTGAGAGAGGAGTGCATCACTATCATCTTCAATGGGAGTGAGCTGTGACATTGTTAAGGGGATGGTTTCTTAGTTCCCTGCTCCTCACTCAGAGTTGAATTTTGCCAACGACCCCGTCATTGAGTGAGTCAATCGTTAGATATGTACTACATGAGCTACTTGCTTCACCTGTACCTATCGTCTTACTCCTGAGAAAAGGAAATTGTTAGAAAGGAAATATCGAAATTACTCTCGACAGGACTCAACCAGAGATAAAAATCCAATTGGTCGTCACCTATCCATCATGTTGAAAAGAAGGCTCCTGGCGTACGTTGTGGAATTACAGACAATTGAATATTATAATACCATTCTTTGACAATAATTCCTTTTCCGTCAACTTTGTTAAAATAATGGTAAATTTCTTAAGTTGGAAATCTCTCACTGAAATATTGATAATATTACAAAAAAAAAGAAAAAAAAAAAAAAAAATTATAATTGATATAATTAGAAGGGATCTGCTTATGCAGCAAATAAATTGTGTTAAAATTTTCTTTTTGCACCTTTAATAACCCTTGATGCTGGAGAAGGGCTTTTGCTTTAATGACGGTTCGCTAAAAGTATCAAGGTTCCTTTCT
>NW_027294605.1:0-41380 GCF_016086655.4 Lepeophtheirus salmonis | reverse complement strand
AATTTTCTTTTTGTTAGCAGTTGCAATGGATGATCTAATGAAACGTAATCAAATCATTAACTTTATAGTATCATGCAACCTTTCCTCCAAAAAGAAACATAAAAAAGGTTTGAAATAATATGATAGTTACCCAATTAAGTCAATCGTACAAACTGCTATATATCTTTTATGTAATCCCCGACACCATTGCTAAATGAATTTTATATATTTATTTCGTAATATTAAAATCTACATATTATATTATTCGATACTGTATTATAATATTGCTTAGAAATATTCTATTCAAAGTGTAGCTTAAAATTTGTACTTCTATAGGATACCCAAAATTTATCCATAGAACTCATATTTATATTATATAAACGACGAGGGATCAACAAGAAATTGTATTCCTGTACATTTGTAAACGGAGCATAAGTATAGAATAAGTTATTACTTTGATAATTTATCGAAAAGAATATATTATGAAATTCTAGACAACTCCAGTAATCTGGTACAAAAGTGTATTTCTTGTAAATCCTTTTTTGGATCTCATAGTGGTACAAATATTGGGGAGCTTTTGAATAAAAAGGCTATGGAGTTTGGTCTAATCCACTAAGTTGTGAGTATCACTACTGATCAAACCCTAAATATGTCTTGCAGAGAGCACGAATCAAGATTGAATGTGGCATAGATTGGTTTCATTGAATAGTTTGAATTTGATTGTGAACAAGGCAATCGATAATAACTAAGAAACGAAGTATTTTGGAAAAAAATATAACAAAATTTGTAACCAAGATCAAAAAGTCTCCATATGCTAAAAATAGTTCTTTGAAGCTCAAGAAAAGGTAAGTCAGATACCTAATTTGACTAAGAACATGCTGCTTTAGGATGTGCTTACCCCTTGGAATTATTTATATCTTATACTAGAGAGATTTTTAATGCTAAGGTTGGTTCATTTTAATAAACTATATTCATTAATTTATTTTTTATGTATATATTTGATGGTCTGGTATTTAATGCCCTGGCTAAAGAGAATTATAAAATTCAATTTATTTCAAACTAATTAAAAATCTACTAAAGATTTCGTTTTTTTTATGCGAACCTCCCATTTCCAATCGGTAGACCAAAGCATTAAGTGTCGGAACTCAGATACCAAGTGAAATGTATAATTATATCCATCTATATATATCTTTGTAACTATGTAGAACGAATCTAAAAAAGAAACTATGACGATCGATTTCGGTTATATAAAAGTTATGGAGGACTTTCTGGAAGAGTTAGGAACCATGTGATCTATTACAGTAGAAGTAAGCTCCGAAAAGGTCACCCCATCTAAGATTGTCCTACTCAAAGCTGTTATTAATTAAGTACATAACCCTAAGTATCGATGGACTTGATATGCTCATTACTTATTAGTATGGACAAGCGGTTTTTAACCACGTAAAGCAATGCTGCTCTCTGTAGAGCTACGATACTTAATGCAAAAAAATTATTAAATCCGCCACACCCTCAGTTTCCACAAAGCAGAAAATCAATTGATGATAAGGATAACAGGCCTTCCGTTTTTGTATTAACGTTTGGGACGATTTTTTTTAAAAAAAAACATCCTTTCTCAAAATGAAACAACCATCAAAGTAAGTAAGGGGTGGCTACATCAACGAGCCTTAAGTTAATGAATAAGGAGATATTATTTAATGGTGAACATATCCCTACTCTTGTAAGTGTATCAATGAAATATCTAATTGTTCAAGGGACATATGTTTTTTCGACAGCTGGACAGATTTTGACTGAGCTTAGAAATCGATTAACAGACTCCCATCCCGAGAAATTAATTCAACTTTTTACTAATCTCCATTAATCCCTCTTAAATTTAGTTAAAAACTTCTATAAATAAATATACTACTATATTTTTAATTTTAAATTCAAATACCCTATTGAATTGTACATTTATTAATTTTCTAAGTTTATTTATTCAGATTATTCTTTATACGTAAAAAATGTATCTTCTTTGAAATAGTAGATTTTAATGGGTAAATAATTAGGAATATAGTCAGTAAAAATAAAAATTGCTACATAAAGTCATATAAAAAATGTACAAAGTATGTACATATAATTGTTTTTTTAAATCAATTTTCCCTCTTTAAGGATGAATATCTAAAAAAAAATATATTAACCGTCGAAAAAACTATTAATTTTCTACATATTATCATATACATTACTATTAATAGGCATCAGTACCACTAAAACATACTGAATAGTTCAACGATGGTAGAATAAGATTTCAACTTGTTAATTCTTCAAAATATTATTCAATGCCTTTCCCGTAGCACGTTAAGACGTTTGATGCAGCTGTGAATGGACTCTGGGAGCTGCATAGTAAGCGTTTGGGCCTCCCTATGGGTAGGAAAAGAAAAATAGTGTCTTCTCTGGGGTAATAAATGATGATAAAAAGTTTACCGTGCAGTTACAAATCTCCACAGATTGTATTAAATATACTAGGCCCTGCAAGGACTGTGAAAAACTATATAATAACACACTTTATGCGATTGTGGACTGCCCTGCCATCTATATCCTAAAATATTTTGTATCTATAAAGCTAAAAGGGCTGACGAATGGAGAAGAAAAATATGTTGAAGGTCATGTTCTTTTTGGAATTTCAAAGAAGAAGGGTGGAACTTCTGAGGTAACAAGGGCTCTGGACTTTGTAATTCTTAATTGTAAAGCCCTCATCGCCAGCCCACTAACTAACTATCAGCCTATTTGGGAGGAGGAGTTGAGAGGTATCATCTTGGCAGCGTCAGCCCGCTATGTCTCTCTCACAATGAAAATTCCTAAATTAGGATGTGAGTCATGGAATTTTGCAGGTGAAGAAATCTAGTACCTTCCATCAACTTCACGGAATTATCAGGTATTTTAATAAGGGTTTTAAGAAATTTTAACAAATATTTATCATAATTGTTAATTTGCATGTTTACTGTTTTTTTTTTAAAGATTGATATTTAGAATAGTAGTTGAAATTCTACCCCGGAGCATTAGGTATAAACTATAATGTTTATTTATGTAATTTTTTACGCAATTGCTCTGGTTTATTTATATATGTATGTTCTATATAATGTATAAACCAAATAAAGAATGTTAAAAAAAACGAAAAAACATACTGGTTATAAGTTATAACTTATAACCATACTATAGTAAAATATTGATGTGTAGACTATATATACTGTTGAATTACGTTTATGATCACGACTCAAATAAGTGAAACTAATTTTTAAGTTAATCTTAGAAATCAAATTACGAAATCAAATTTTAAATTAAAGGTTTAAATAATTCTTTAAAAAAAAGGATTTTTTGGTCTGACGTGTTTTTTAGCGAGCTAAAGTGGTAATAGGGTGAGTAACAAGTATTCAAGCATCTAACGAGTAAACCTCATAATTAATCGATTGTTGTTTTTTTTTGGAAACTCGAAAATACTCATGCACCAAAAATTCAGCTTGCGGCATATTACTACTTTTAAACATATGGATGTGTAATTTTATCTCCTTGCGATAACCTCCCGTCCGAAAAAGAGATGTCAACCCCAGAAGCTGAAATATGAAATTCTAAATATGGATTGAATTGCCAGATAATATGAGAGCGAGATTATCTTAAATTTCACCATCATAATGATTATATAAGGGGTATGAAAGTGCCTTCCTGGTTTTAGCTTCAATCTCTCCTCACTGGTTCTTAGGTTCGGCTTATTCTTTAGGAAGTCATTTATGCCCTTATATGTTTGTGGAGCATCAAGTAACTTCCCACTTGCATCCAAAGAATCTATTTTGGAGGTGAAAGTAGCCTTGAAGTCGTCCTTGTCGAGCTTTGTTGTCTGTGCTCATCTTCTGCTGCTGCATTTAACTATGGACTGCATCCTTCTCTTTGATTCAACAATATTCCATGCTCCCTCTTGACCTCTGCTTTCATGCCATAGCTTTGATTATGTCCCTATTTAAACTCAGAGAATATGGTTGGAACAACATTAGGCTTTAGATACTTTTTGGCCTTTGGTCATGTTCTTGGAAATATCTTTCTTGTTCAAAATGTAAGATAAATAATGGAGTGACGTCATAGAAAAAGAGACATCTTGTCAAATATATATAAAATAATACTATGTCCTCAAGCTAACCGTCACGTTTCGTTACTTGGTTTAATGTTTTACCCTATAGCAATACTAAACAGCAGTGAGGAATTTCTGACTGGTTTCACTCAAATCAATTAAAGAAATGAAATGGAAGGCTTATTCTGTTTTAACTATTTAGCCTTGTCATCGTCTATTCCATCATTCAATCCAAGACCCAGTATCGTCAATCTGTATGTATTTAAACTACTAATTTGTATTGACTGACATTTGTTAGGATGGCTATGAATTATCATAAACCTTCTTACTCAAATAGAAATACTAGATAAAAACTCCATGGCGAATATGTGGAATTGAATCTAACGAAAGATCGTGTTGCTCAATCACTCCTGGCATTGAAGAAGATATAATTGTGATAAAGTAGAATATAATTACTTGTAGTGATCATGAATAATTAGTTTTAAATATTCATTCAGTTTAATTTTACTCTTAACCTATAGTAAGCGTTTAAAGTATAAAGTAGACCTAAGGAAGTTCAAATACTGACTATGTACAAAGATTGTTTAAAGCAAACAACTTTTAGCATTAAATGCAGTTCAAAACTTTTATATCATGTATTGTTATGTAATTATTTAATTAAAATCAAGTATCTTAGTACTAATACCGAAATAGAAATTGAAATAGAACCGACAAAAAATTTAAAAGTCTGAATTTAATTTAGTAATTGGACTTTGTGATGAAGAATTCTCCGTAGTACTGCCGGCTTCATTGATTATATTTTTCCACTAAAATGTAACATTCTCAATTCCTTAATAAATAAGTATACAAATAAATTCCTAGGGTTTTGACAAGTTAGTAAAATATTTTTACTTAAGATAAAGAAAATATAAGATGGTGCATAAGACTTGCATGCAATTTAGTTAAATGAAGTAAATTTGACAATTTTTAAGATTTCATCTAGCAATTTTATTTTAAAAAGGTTTCAAATAAATGACGATCTTCATCGGAAAGCTAAATATTCTTGGTTATTGGCTCATTTAAAATTGAATAACTTATATAATAGCAATTGTTCAACTTGAAAATTTTAACAATTTACGAAGCATTTACGGGAAAAAATAAGAGACGATTGGCCTGTGATTAATTAATAGTGAAAATAGAAGAATAGTTGTGGTATAGATCTAGAATTGATTTAATACCATCAATTTCCTTCTCAAGATAATCGTTTTCTCTTTTGATAGTGTAATAAATTTATGATAAACTCGGTTTAGAGGAATTTACAAATTCTTTGAGACTAATTTTTTTACACCTCCAGAAATAGTGTGCAGCTTAAATAATAATCAGCCCCTGGAAGCAGGCGGTACTGTCCGAAGTGTCCCTCTAATGGATCTGAGGTTATATTGCCTAAACAAACGTATTTTAGTCCAACATATACTCAGTGGGTTGTATAATACTCGCAATACTATGTATCGCAATCATAAATGTCTCATTGGTAAGTCCTCTTTTGCGACATGAGACATTTTGATTTCCGAATTTTTTTTTCTCTCATGAGAGAGCAGCCAAATTAAAAAGTTGCGTCAAAATTCAAATCTAATCTTTACTAAAAGTATAGTAATATAAAATTTTAGTATATATATTTTATTTTAAAACTTATCTAAAATATCATTGGAAGAGAAACAATAATAGATAACAAGTCATATAATTAACCTTGGTATAGCCTTGATCCCCATGAAGGAGAGTTTTATTTTATGGGTAGCCTATGAAAATATATATTGTCTTCTTTTAGAGCACATCGTGTAGCAGGCATTATTGTAAATTAATAACAATATCCAATATCATATCATAGTACGGCACAAATATTGTGACAGTCCCACAAACTGGGCTGCGGAGTCGTAGTCGGTGCCTTTATTGGTAGAATTGGAGTCAGGAGTCGTAAAATTTGGACTGACTCCAACTCCGGCTAAAAAAATTATAGTAATTTATGCAAATAAAACTTATTTATGTATAATCTTAGGCTTACATTGAGTAACTCGTAATGTTGTTTTTTCTAAATGGTTATAAATTGCAGTTGTTATTTATTAAGTAATATTAATTTATGAAACTTGAAACATAACTCATAAGTTTATTTCACAAAATTCATACGTGCTTAATGGTCCATACAACAACAATTCCAGAACATTCTTCAAGACGTAATTAATATGTTGGGTACCCACTAGTCATGCTAGTTCATTGCTTAGTCTTGTGAATAGTCAATGTCATCAGAGTAAAGAGTAACGTTGCAGTGAGTGGTTGTTTGTAATCTAATTCCTAGATTACGATTACATAATTTATGTTTAAAAACTTATGAATATATTATTATCAATAAATAGATTTTGATACATTTCATTTGATGTACATCTTGTTAAATATCTTATATTCAAAATATTTTATCTATGCCTGGTACAATTATTTACTACATATGATAACTAATAACAACCTATAGCTATAAATTAAATCTATATTAATAGTATGTAGACTCAAATGACAATAAAATATATTATTAAAAAATTGTGTATTGGAGTTGGGCATTTTGTGTACTGACTCTGCTGACCTGCCCGCAAATAACCAATAGAAAGAATACTCTTTTTAATATTTGCAAAAATTGAAAGAAAGAAATATCGCTAATTTCAAACTTGTGACAGAAAAAATAGACAAAAAATAGGGTATTTTCAACAAATTTTACAAGATTTCAGTAAGGGTATGTAGTATAGATGACTCACCATAAATGGACTACTACAAAAAAAAATATTGGGGGTCCAGGTCCCCTCAATGATTACTGCCCTGATATAAGATTGGGAGAGACATATTCTCATAAAATAATTGTCAGAAAAGATTGCCCACCTTAAATAGTATCGTATTGTCTAGTAATTATTTGAGTTTAGTTTATAAGTATTACAAAATATTTATTTTTAACCTATTCATGGCGATGATTCACTGCAGTAATTTTGACTTTTGAAGAATTTAAAACTCTTTATTTTGATATAAATAAACAGAATATTTTTTTACTCATTGAAACAGAATTGGAATTTTTAAAGAGCAGGATTTAGCCACCTATGCAATGAAATAATGTTTTTATATAAACCATAACTCATGAAACCCAATTTAAAAATAAAATATTTACCGAACCACAGCAACAATATGAATAATTAAAATATGAAAGACTTTTTCAGCAAAAAATATATTTTTTTTTTTAATATTAAAGAAATGCTTGATTTAAAGGTTTTTGCTATCGTTTCTCCCTTCCAACAAAATGTGTTTCTGAGTGTATAAAAGCATTGTACAATTATTTATATGGGTAAACACCCTCAAAAGAACATGTATAAACTTGTAAAAACATTTTTTTACCCTTTAATTTCTCATTTTGATGACAAAAAGTACTTTTAATGTGTGATAAAAAAATCCTACCACTTGGCATTAACGGGTTAATAAGAAACTAAGGGTTGTTTAAACCTTTGTCCTTAAAAACTTAAGTATTACGGAAGAAAAATGTAAATAAAATTTTAAAATTTGGCTGAAGAAAATACATTTTATGAAATGAGCTTGAATTTGACATTAAATCTCACAGTATTATTCAAACTTTTTTTCTATTTATTAAAAGTGATTTCAATAATGAATAAATATTATAATATAATTCGTAAAAAAACTTATTTAATACGGTTGATAACTATAATATCAAACGATTGGGAGATAAACTTTACTATGGTTTTTCTGTCGAAGGGAGACGAGAAGAAAAAAGATGGTAAGACTATAGCCATATGAAATATGTAGGATATTTATTCCCAATTTATTTTATTTTAAGATGTACAACATCTCAAGAGAGAATTTGAACTTGACGAACATAGAATATCCGTTGAAGCTCTATGTAAACGACTTGGCTCTGATATTTATAATGGTTTGACTAAGGAACGTGCAGCTGAAAATCAGATTAAATATGGAAAAAATACTTTAACACCTCCCAAAAAAACTCCTCAATGGATAAAATTTGGCAAGAATTTGTTTGGTGGATTTGCATTTCTTCTTTGGTCAGGAGCATTCCTGTGTTTCCTTGCCTATTTTATACAGTTAGGAGCATATGAAGATCCGCCAAAAGACAATTTGTACTTGGGAATTGTATTGACTATAGTTGTAATCATTACAGGGCTATTTTCTTATTATCAAGAAGCAAAATCTTCTAAAATAATGGAATCATTCAAAGAAATGGTTCCTCATTATGCAGTCTGTATAAGAGATGGAGAGAAAATGAATTTGAAAGTGGAGGAATTAACGTTGGGAGATTTAATAGATGTCAAACTTGGGGATCGTTTACCTGCTGACATACGAATAATTGATTCCAAAAATTTCAAAGTGGATAACTCATCTTTAACAGGAGAATCTGAGCCACAATCAAGGTCAAGAGAGTTTACTCATGAAAATCCACTTGAGACGAAAAATATAGCATTCTTTTCAACACATGCAGTTGAAGGAACAGCTAAAGGTATTGTTATCAAAACTGGTGATTCAACTGTAATGGGAAGAATAGCTGGTCTAGCTTCCGGCTTAGAAAGAGGCGAAACTCCGATATCTAGGGAAATATCTCATTTCATTCATTTGATTACTGGTGTGGCAGTGTTTTTGGGAGTCATTTTTTCATAATTGCATTAATACTGGGATATCATTGGGTAGATGCAGTTATTTTTTGATTGGTATAATTGTTGCTAATGTACCAGAGGGATTACTTGCAACAGTAACAGTCTGCCTAACATTGACAGCTAAAAGAATGGCATCAAAGAACTGTTTGGTTAAAAATTTAGAAGCTGTTGAGACACTTGGCTCAACTTCGACAATTTGTTCGGATAAAACTGGAACTCTTACTCAGAATAGAATGACTGTTTCTCATATGTGGTTTGACAGTATAATTGTAGTTGCAGATACTTCCGAAAACCAAGCAGGAGACTTAGGTTTTGAAAATATGCCCAGTTGGAAATATTTAGAAAGATGTGTAGCTTTATGTAATCGAGCTGAGTTTAAACCAGGACAAGAAGAACTTCTAATTATAGAAAAGGAAGTAATTGGTGATGCATCCGAAGCAGCATTGTTGAAATGTATGGAATTAACCACTGGAAATGTCATGAAATATAGAGCAAAAAACAAAAAAGTATCCGAAATTCCATTCAATTCGACAAATAAATACCAATTGTCAATACACGAAACGGATGAAGGCAATGTCCTAGTTATGAAAGGTGCACCTGAAATAATTCTAGAAAGATGTAGCAGTATCTTAAATCATAAGGAAAATTTACCCCTAGATCAAGAATGGAAAGATAAGTATCACCAGGCTTACATCAAGTTAGGAGGGCTTGGAGAACGGGTATTGGGTTTCTGTGATTTAAATTTGCCATTAGAAAAGTACCCCATAGGCTATTGTTTTGATACAGACGAAATTAATTTTACTACAGAGAACTTAAGATTTCTGGGTCTTATTTCCTTAATTGATCCACCAAGAGCAACTGTGCCAAGTGCTGTTGAAAAATGCAGAACAGCAGGAATCAAGGTAATTATGGTCACAGGAGACCATCCAATTACAGCTAAAGCTATAGCAAAAGCTGTTGGCATAATATCTGAAGATACCAAAACTGTTGAGGATATAGCTGAAGAAAATAATATTCCCATAGAAGAAGTTGACTCAAGAGAAGCAGAAGCCTTTGTAATGCATGGAAATGAATTAAAAGATAAAACAGATGAAGAATTAGATGAAATTTTAATTAATCATAAAGAAATTGTATTTGCAAGGACGTCACCGCAGCAGAAGCTTATAATTGTTGAAGGATGTCAACGCGTCGGATCGATTGTTGCAGTTACAGGAGATGGTGTTAATGATTCTCCTGCACTAAAGAAGGCAGACATCGGTGTGGCAATGGGTATATCAGGGTCAGACGTATCTAAACAAGCAGCGGATATGATTCTTTTGGATGATAACTTTGCTTCAATCGTTACTGGAATAGAGGAGGGAAGACTTATTTTTGACAATTTGAAGAAGTCTATTGCCTATACTCTTACTTCTAATATACCAGAGATTTCTCCCTTTTGCTCTTTATAATTGCAGATATACCATTACCCCTAGGAACCGTAACAATTCTCTGCATAGATCTTGGAACAGATATAATACCTGCCATTTCATTAGCATACGAAGAGCCAGAAACAGATTTAATGAAAAGGCCACCTCGAAATCCATACTCTGATAACTTAGTGAATAGCAAATTAATTTCTATGGCTTATGGTCAAATAGGAATGATACAAGCGTCAGCTGGATTCTTTGCGTATACTATAGTTTATGCAGAAAATGGATTTTTCCCGTGCAAACTTCTCGGTTTAAGAAGAAATTGGGATTCTATGGAGATTAATGATGTTGAGGATTCATTTGGACAAGAATGGACTTATTCAGACAGGAAAAAACTAGAATACACAGTTCACACCGCGTTTTTTGTGTCTATTGTGATTGTGCAGTGGGCTGACCTCATAATTTGCAAAACTAGGAGGAACTCCCTCTTTCATCAAGGAATGAGAAATATGGTCCTTAATTTTGGTCTTGTATTCGAAACTCTACTTGCAATTGGCTTATGTTATATCCCAGGAATGGACAAAGGTTTAAGGATGTATCCCTTAAAAATGCACTGGTGGTTAGTTGCCCTACCCTTCTCCGTATTAATTTTTATTACAGACGAAGTAAGAAAATACTTAATAAGAAATCTCCCTCCTAACAATTGGGTCGAAAGAGAAACTTATTATTAGTCACTTAAATTAAGAAAAATGAGGGATACGTTGAATAATATGATAATCATTATACTAATAGTCAGTTAAGTCATTCAAATATATATATCATTCTCATGGGTCCTAGCTTAATATACACATTTTCAGTTTGAAACTAGGTAAATTGAGCGCCATGTACCTTTATATATCAATCACTTAGTAACAATAAAACATAGCTCAGCCATTTTGACAGGATTTACGAAAAACATAACAAAATTAACACAATTTTGTAGGTGTATTAATATACGAAGCTTTAGAATTTGACTCCACTGTCTAGAGGAATGATAGTGATCCAAATAGAAATAGCTACAATAACTAATATACAATAATAAAACAACTTCCATTCAAACAATTCAAAAAGAATCATGTTTTTCTAGAGAATTTCTCTATTCCAAAATTAGTAATAGGCGAAATAATAAAATATATATTGATGTTGAGTTCATAATGATAAATTATTTCTTTCCGCCGGATCCAATGCTGGCCTTCTTGGTACCCCGAACAGTCTTCATTCTGTTCTTCCTCTCCTTTTTCTGTTTTCGCGATTGTTTCGTTGCACGCTCGATCACTCCTTGTCTGGCGAGTCGGTACTTGGGCTCGAATTTCTTGGCGAAATCCATAGTATCGTAGATAATGGCAAATCCTGTGGTTTTACCACCACCAAAGTTAATTACGATAGCCGAAAGCGAAGACACGATCTGGTGTGCACTTATACATTTTAGCTAATTTTTCACGAATTTCCGTCTTAGGAACGGTGGAGCGATTGGGATGAAGAACATCCACAATCATTTGCTTCCTGTTGAGAAGCCTATTATTCATATATTTCCGAGTACGAACAGTTACGGGAGTATCCATGGTTCTGTATTCGCGGAGAGCCGTGAAGGAAAAGGAAGTTGGTAAAAAAAGGAAAGAGGTAGCTGCACAGGCTGAATATAACTAGTACGTCACGTATATTCTCATGACGTCATCAAATTTAAAATGAAGCTAACAACTGCCATATATAGGGGAGACAATATCATAATTGTCACTCCTTACAAAGTCTATATATTATTTTATAATATACCTTATTAGTAAGACAAGTTATTGTAATTCAAAAGAATGAGTGAGGTTCAGGCCTTAAGATGGATCCAAATAGGTTATCATCTATAAATTTGGGTGTGATCCATCGCCTATTTATGAACTGAATTTCAGGTTTGAATACTTTGTAATAATATTATACCAGAGAAAAAAAAAATTTATGAATAATTAAAACTCCCTCTGTCTCCCTTACGTAACATAAATAAAATAAATACCATAGGCTGGGTAGTTGTGAATTGTAATAAATAATCTGTAAATAATACTGTATATTCATTTCCCTATGGTTATGATCATATCATCTTAAAGTTGAGATGAAAATAACGTAAAAGTTTGATAGTTGACTAATGTAATAAGCTTGAAGAAAACATTTGGTTGTTGGATTGATATCCAATTGATACATTATTATAGCTATATAGAACATAATTATTATTCACCACAACTATTTAACTGACCTAACACAATTTCACTCTAATGCCTAATCTTTTGATTTTTATCATATAAATTAATATATCCCATTATGTTATACATTTTCAAATGATTTTCATAGCTCCATTCAAAAATAGCATTTATTAATTTAAATAGATATTATAATATTATTAATATTCAAGGTTAATAGAAATGGATTTCTAATAACCTTGATTAATATCTAATTGATTCAGATCATAATTATGTATTTTGTCCGAAATATGTATTTCATTATCTCCATATTTTGTTTATTTTTTAAATGATTAATTTAAATTTATCTAAATATTAATCCTACAATTCAAAATAGGTGAATCGAACTTTTTTTTTATCACAGAATGAACTGACATATTGTTCAAAAAATAATTATGAGACCTTTCATCCCAAAAGCAAGCTAGAATGTTTTTTCTCAAAATTGATTACATTTATATTTTTGATTAATTATCGTCAATTTCTATCTACAAATTATTATTATTAACCTTATGAAGGCCCTTCAAGTAACACTTAGTGTAGCCTAAATTGATTATCACAATAAAAGAATAAGAAATAGACAAATTTTATTAGAAAACCCATATTGGAGCCAATATAAGTCTCTCAAATCAAATTAGAGCTCTAAACGATAGCTAAAATTCTTATGTATTATATCCTATCAAATATTGGTATATAAATATGAACTAAAAAATAAATTGAAATTGAATTTTTACCTTGTCTTGACTTTTGTTCAAGATTGTTTTTATTCTGACGCACCACAAATATCAAATAATACATATAAAAAGCAAACAATAACTAATTTCTGTTGTCAATCTTGAATTATTTGCATTAGAATAATAAGTTTAAAAACTTCAAAGGAATTAATCAAAAACATTAAGTTAAATAAGTTTTTATAATTACAACTCATGTTTTACATATTGAAATTTAATTTTATATCTCAAGAACCCATATCTTTCAATAATTTATTATGGAGAAATTGGTAATTAATAATATTTGTGAAAATTGAAATTCATCATGGATATCTGTTAATTCTTTATCGACTTTATTTCTTTTTCTTTTTTTTAGAGGTAGCTTCTATTCGAAAGTATAACAGGCACTTGTTGATGCTTGCTCTAAATATCTTATGGAGAAAATTCAAAGTGAATAAATTCGTAATAAGTTAATATAGGACTTGGTTTAATGATATCATTAGAGTCAAAGACTCAAATCATACATTTGTAGTAGCTATTCAAGATTCTCAAATATCACGCCAATTTGTGTGAGACTCGCATATTTCTACTTAATATCATGCTCACATACCATACATTGTATTTCTCAAGCATTTTTTAAGCATTGCAAAATATTAATTTTTCCATCGCTGTACTAAATAAAACTAAAACTAGTAATAGTTTCGTACTTAGTAGTACTCTATTATCAATTTTGAAAGTAAAAATTTCCGACTTAGAACCACAGTGTTTCAAATAAGTCATCTATCTCCACCATAGAGGCTTCAAAAAACACCACGTGCTAATTATCAGTATGCACATGTTGTTAAATGTTTACTCTGAATTTAATAACTATATATACATCCATTTATTATCTTTAGGTTGTAAGAATTTTTGAAACCCTAGTTGATGATGTAATGTCATAAGATTCAAAATCTCACGCCGAGCTAATCTCAAAACTTGAGAGCCCTTCATATATGCTACTTTTTGTCAGGATATTATAACTCATTAATTTTGCAACTATAGAGACCACAAGTATTGAAAAATTCATAGATTACTATGCTGGAAATATATTTCATGTTTTAATATTTTTTGTTACGCATAAGCAATGATGAAATCTTTTTTTCAGCTAACTCTTTATTAACAGTGTTAATTATTTTCACTTTTCTAGCTACAAATTATAATATATTTCCACTCTATCATAAAACCTCGTGTAGTTACGTTCTTTATTCAGAATACTTCATTTTTAAGTAAAAATAAGAACCTAAATTTTGGACTTATATCGTGGAATAGAGTAAGGATTTAAATTTGAGATCATAATAAAATACAATCAGTACATAGCCATAAGTATTTTTATTTGAATAAAAAATTAATTAGGTTGAGTTAAATAGGTGTGGGTATATGGTTTTGTAGAGTATTATGCCCCCACATCTTGGTAGATAATATTTTAAATATACTGTTAATAAAAGCAGTAAGAATCGTATACGTAATGATGGAAATAGAAAAGTTATCAGGAGAATAAATTCAATCAGCATCAGGGTAAAAATTGTTTCATTATAATATATTTATTATTAATTTCTAGTAACATTATAATTGATCTATTTAAAGAACTATCGTAATTTTCCGTAGACTTGCTCATCACTGGGCAGTACAACTAGATATCTCTCTAGTTAGCTATTTAATTATACACTAATGCTACATACATGTTAGAGTACAAACATAAGAGTTCGAATCAGGTATAATAAAATATGTTGGTAACAATGGTACCGGTTTGTAGCTGCACTATCCGGTAATGCTGCTGATGAGAAAAAGAAGAGAGAATAGCGTGCATGCTTTTCTTATTGAGATCTGAGGGGAAGGTATAATAAGGGCCTGCCTTTCCCCTATCAAGTTAATTCTACTTCAAGTTCGGCCAGCGATGGACTTCTTTTTTTCTCTTCTTTCCTTTTTCTTCCAGAAACTTCCCGAAGTTTCCCCTCCTCCTCCTCCTTTTACGAATAGTTTTGGTTGATTGGATTCTTGTCCATACTGTTAGTTATCGTGGTCCATATTGATTGAATAAGGGAATACAATCTAATCACCATGACTCAAGCCATGGGTAATTTGGCTTTTGACGAATATGGTCGTCCTTTCCTCATCCTCAAGGATCAGGAAAATCAACGAAGACTCTCTGGGAAAGAGGCTATTAAAGTAAGTGAAGGATGATCTTTGTCTTTAGTCTATAGTGTAATGATGAGCTTAACATTAAATTCAATCTGTCAATCCCTTGATTAGCATTAAGATGAAAAAACGAATTTCTGATAGCGGGAGACTGGCGCCTCTCTTGCCCATCTCCGAGTTATCCGAAGCAGCCGCACTCATTTCTTTCTTCTTTTTCAGAGCCATATCATGGCAGCGCGAACCGTGGCCAGCACATTACGTACCTCATTGGGCCCCAAGGGTCTAGACAAATTGATGGTGAGTTCGGACAGTGATGTGACGATCACGAACGACGGCGCAACCATCTTAAAAATGATGGATGTGGACCATCAAGTAGCCAAGCTCATGGTTCAACTTTCTCAATCTCAAGATGATGAGATCGGGGATGGAACTACGGGAGTAGTTGTTTTATGTGGAGCACTCCTGGAACAATCCGAGTTCCTTATTGACAAAGGCATTCACCCCATCCGAATTGCTGATGGATTTGAATTGGCAGCCAAGGCTGCCGTGGATCATTTGGATGCTATTGCCGAAAAGTTCGAAATTAACCCTGAGGATCCAGAAAATCTGATTCGTACGGCTATGACCACGCTGGGCTCCAAAATCATCAATAAGTGTCATCGTCAAATGGCCAAAATTGCAGTGGATGCTGTACTCACTGTTGCCGATTTAGATCGACATGATGTTAATTTTGAGCTCATTAAAGTTGAGGCTAAAGTGGGAGGTCGTATGGAGGACTCCATGTTGGTCAAGGGAGTTGTTGTGGACAAGGACTTTTCACATCCTCAAATGCCTAAAGTAATTTATTAGTGAGATGGTGTTGGTCATTAATTGATTTTTTTCTCTCTCTTTATTTCCAGGTTCTCAAGGACGCTAAATTAGCCATTTTGACATGTCCATTTGAACCCCCAAAGCCAAAAACTAAGCATAAGCTTGATGTAACTTCTGTTGAAGATTATAAAAAACTTCGTCAATATGAGATCGAAAAGTTCGACGAAATGGTCAAACAGGTATACTAGCTCACCTATTTCCTTTGATACACACATGACTTCAGGATGAATAACTTTTTAATTCAATCTGTCAATCCAATGAACTACTTTGATTTAACAATTTTCTGACACAAAATATTAGAAACTAACAGTATAGGCTCTGATAAATTTCTTTTAACATTGATTGTATTTATATATCAGGTGAAAGATGCTGGAGCCACTCTAGCTATTTGTCAATGGGGATTTGATGATGAAGCCAATCATTTATTACTTCAGAGAGAACTTCCTGCTGTAAGATGGGTTGGTGGACCCGAGATTGAGGTAAATTTTGTTTATATACTTCAGTATTTTAGTTTTTGCTCATGATATATTTTTAGCTCATTGCCATTGCTACTGGCGGTAGAATTGTTCCAAGATTTCAAGATCTTACTGCTGAAAAGTTGGGTTTTGCGGGATGTGTCAGAGAGCTTAACTTTGGTACTACAAAAGAAAAAATGTTAGTCATTGAAGAGTGTAAGAATTCGAAGGCTGTCACAATTTTCCTAAGAGGTGGAACCAAGATGGTAAGTTATTCCCCATTTAGTTTAAATAATATATCCATAAATGATTATATCAATATTTTCAATCTGTCAATCCCATGACAAACCCATGATTACAATCAATCTATGAATGTTAGGTAGTAATAGTTTTTATTCATTGATAAGATTCAAATAATTCATTTTATGTTTTCTTTATTTTACATAGATAATCGACGAGGCTAAACGTAGTATTCATGATGCGCTGTGCGTAGTGCGCAATCTTGTAAGGGACTCACGTGTTGTCTATGGGGGTGGAGCTGCCGAGATATCTTGCTCCGTCGCAGTTGGGAAGGCAGCTGACAAAATCAAAACTATCGAACAGTATGCATTCAGAGCTTTTGCTGAAGCACTCGAATCAATCCCAATTGCATTGGCTGAAAACTGTGGTATGGATCCCATTGTCACACTTACTGAAGTGAAATCAAAGCAAATCACGGATAATAATCCTGCGTTGGGTATCAACTGCATGGATGCTGTATCTAATGGTAGGAATTTTTATTACTATATTTAGATAAATACAAGTAAAAGGCGCGATTGAATTCTTTCTTCGTTCAATTAATAACTTAGGAGCCAGACCCGCGCCAGAGCAATTATATAGTTAACCATTATTTATTGTTTTCTTAAACCTTCCTGGTTAAAGGAATATCGGTTACTTTATTACAAGTCTATGTTTTTCTACTTGATAATTTATGTATTTTTTTTCTCAATTTTTTTCATACTCCTTTTTGTTTTATTCACTTAGATATGAAAGAGCAACACGTAATTGAGACCGTTCACAGCAAAAAATCTCAAATTCTTTTGGCTACTCAATTGGTCAAAATGATACTCAAAATCGATGATATCCGATCTCCTGAAAACTAAACAACTCCATTATACTTACAATAAACGATTAAAGTGGAAAATTACATAACAGCAAACTGAAGTTGACAACTATGGTTGAATTATAACATTTATTAATCCATAACAGTTTAATTCTAAGTGAGAATTTATACCTGGTTATCTACTCTACTTACAAAATGTCGTTTAAAGGATCGGATATATTAACGTCTTCATGTATGGTTTATTTATTCGATATTTTGTTATCACTTCATCTTAAATTGTATAATTTAATAATTATTCACATTTTAATATTCTTTTATAACAATAAAATTCAACACTACTTAAATTGTGTTCCAACTTTGTTCTTTGCCGCTTGAAAATATTAGGTAGATTGAATTAGTCACGACATATATTCCCATGTTGATAAGAAAAACTGTTCTCCAGGCTGACAAGGTTGGCTAATGATAAATAGGTTAAAGGTTATCGTCGTCAAGATTACTAGTGCTGAATACTTACGTTGTTATTGATTATTAGTCCTACTGTCGTAGTGACAAGAAAGCCACAAGTGTTTCCAATCGAATTAGAGATCCCCATCAATGTTCCCGCGTAATTGGAGGACAAGTCTAGCATGTTAACTTGATAGCCAGAGAAACCGGCTCCACTAAGCCCGACCGACAAGCACATGCAACATATAGCTAAAATGTAATTGCACCCTGCAAAGGAAAGAATAATTAAATTGATGGCCGCACCATAAGTTCCAATAGAGTTCATAAGCTTTCTTGTTGCCCCAACGCTCAATTTGTTGTTGACGATGAGGTAATCTGAGATACTACCAAAATTAATGGCCATAATCCACATAAGTAGAAAGGGTAGCGCAGATAAAAACCCGTTCTAATAACGATTTATTAATGACATAAAAAGAATTAATTACTATTAATCCATTACCTTATCCAAGGAGAAGTGCTGAATACTACTTAAATAAGTCGGTAACTCTGTAAGAAAGGTGTAGTTGCCCCAATTTTGACCAAAGTGGGCAATGATAATAGCTATGAATGGCGGAGATGTAAGAATTTTTCTTAACGGCGGGAATTTAGTATTCTGCCCACCATTGCTGTGGCTCGAACTTGATGCTAAATATATCACTTCAGAAGGGGATATTTTATAATGGGTTTCAGGACTATTAGAGGTAAACAGAGCCCAAAAAATAAACCAAATAATGCCTATTATTCCAAAGCTATAGAAAGCCCATGGCCAACCAAATGAATTAGAGAGTAGACCACTAATGGGTAAAGAAATTATAGTTCCAAAATTAGCTCCTGTTGCATTAAATATAAATTATAGGAGTTTGATTATTTTGTTCCACTCATTACCTGTCCAAATAATTGTTCCAAGTTTAGATCTCTCATTTTTATGGATCCATTTAGATATCAAGGCGTGCATAACGGGAAAAGTAACACCCTATATAAGAAAAATATTTACAGAATTTACAAATTAGACATGACTCGATCAAAAATACTTCAGCTAATCCTTCAATAATCCTTAAAACCACAAGAGCTGTAATGCCTAATGAAGCCGCCAATGGAGTTAAAATGGTTAAAATAGCTGTTGACAGTGTGCCTAAGCCAAAGAGCCATTTTCCTCCATATTTTTCAGCTAAATATCCTCCTGGGATTTGAGTTAAGACATATCCATAAAAAAATGATCCAAGAATCAAATTTTTTGTTCTTCTGACCAATCAAACTTAGGACCAACATTGAAGTATTTTTCTTCATAGTTAAGAGTTGCTGAAATTAAAGGACCGAATGATAAATTTCCACTTGATGGACATTCGTGTCCCATTTGATGACTACTATTAGTATTATCTATTAAATGAGGAGAAAAAATGCATTTTCTTACAATAAATTATATTTTACATATTCAAAGTAGAAACTAACTTGATGTTGTCATTGCTACAATTGCAACAGAGAGATTGACCCGCATTGCGTAAACATTTGCAAATCCCAAGAATGAAAGTAGAGTAAATACATGCCTCTGCCCGAAACCTTTCAGAGAGTTAGGAGTTATTTTAAAAGGAAGTAAAAATTAATAGTTGTACTTTACCTGGGTTTTCTTCCTCAGGAGTTCTAATAAGATCTTGGCCATCCTCATTGTTATGAAACGAATAGTTTGAGTCGCTCTCTTCTTGATCTGACATTTTGAACGAAGGTTATATAATCTATTAAATATAGATAAATAAGTTTATAAATCAAAACGATAATAAGTACCCACAAGAGTTACTATAATCTTCCCTGATATACACTGTATTCAACTCCCACAACTACTTGTATCCAAGCAGATATTAGTCATTATTACTGCTCTTACAATATTCCGATTTTACAGGACTATCCAAGGTTCATTCTGGTATCCAAGCATTTTATATACTGCCAATCAATCCGGCGATCGGACGTCATAATTTTTAGAGAACAAAGATACGATTATCCTAAAAATGGACGGATATTATCAATGATGATTTTCAAGAGTACTTTTTATAATATTTTAAATGAAGTATTATTTAAGACATGGAGTTCTAGAATTCCATGTTTAAGTAAACAAAGGTATACACTTGTAAAAATTCAAGAAGCATTGATTTACGGAGCGTTTTGAAGCATACACATAACCTCTCGTTTACGGATATTTTCTTACCGACTATAATATAATTATGAAATAAGAGTGACATAATTAAAAGATAATATTCTATTGAATTACTCTTGAATCACAGTATTATTTGATAGTGAGATTAATTAAGATGGTCCATGTAGTATAATATGTACACCTATGGCAGCAAAAGTCATAATCATTTTTCATTAACATACATATAATAGAAAATAAAAATATTTTTATTATATCAAATAAACTTAATTTATCGGAGTCAATTTCCTTTTTAGTTTTAGCTTAATTCATAGTTGAGTTGCGCCTACATTGATGATAGTAGAATGAATAGGATAATTTTTCTTATCACTTTATTCCTCACTTCCGAATGGACGAAAATATTAGCTGTAACATACAAATGCAAAAGTATAAAGGATTGCTCTTCTCTCGACTGGCTTATGAAGAACAAGGGAAATGTCCCTTTTAAGGTTTCAAACATTTTCAAGGTACTCGGGTAAGAAAGTTTGCTTATTAATATTTATTTAAGAGTCACACTAATTGATATACATAGACATATTGGATGCGGCTATAATGAGAGTGAACCCAAAATACTCTGCACTGATGACATAGTTAATGCTGATGATGAAGATGAAACTTCAGCACTTCGCAATGGAGTAATTACTGGTTATCTGGAAAATGAAGTTGGATGTACTGGATCAATTGTGTATCATGAGCTTAAAGAAAAAACTTATTCTATCTCGAAAATCCTTCAAAGAAAAAGGAGTATTGGAGGGATGTTTTTCAGATTGAAGTTATAGGGAATTGCTGTTGGAAAGCTTATGATAGGAAGAGTTTTCGAGGAGAGTTTGAGTTGTATGAACCTGGAATTAATATTTGCCCTGAGATTATAGTTAAATCCATTAAAAAAGTAGACTGCCCTTAAGGATGTGTCTATGTTCATTTTGTACAGTAAATTGTTAGAAATTATCATTCATTGAACAAATACATTCGATTTTAACTTGTCATAAGCTATCTATTGACTCCTTGGCATTTCTGTTCAACCAATTAAGACTCATCATCAGGGCTGTGTACTCGGAAAATTTGTACCGACTTCGCCTACAAAAATTATTATAATTGATGTAAACAATACTTATTTCTAATCCCAAGCATATTTGGGTGTTCGTAAAGTTATTTTCTAAATGGTTATAAATTATATGCAAGGTTGTGACCAGTTCAGGTTCAGCGGGTCTATTGGTCCGTTTTCTTTCATTTTACAAGGCCGCGGCTACCTTATACGCAGAATGCGCTGTGCCTCAAGTTCCAACAGGGAACCCTAAAACTAAGTTTGCGTAAGACAATGGTTTTCAAGGTAGGACCGTCAGGGGAGGCTACACATGTTTCGTTTCAGGGAGGCCTCTGCTAAAGTTGTACTAGTATAGGGGGTCTTGATATAGTAAAGTTTTGGAAACCCTGGCTATGAAATATTATATTTATCATATTATAGGGGCTGTTAAGCTTAGTATCGAACCTGGATCCATAATCTACCCCACCCCTTCCCTCTTTTATTTACGCTGTCTAGTGCCTAAAACCACTTTAAAAAATCCATAAGAAGCCTTAGTTATTTGGATATAACTACATCACCAGGGTTCCCACTAACTATAAATCCATACATTTCCCCAAGATACTGTCTCTAAGTATCTTGCATTTCCCTACGCATACATACGTCACAAATGTGTTTGTTTATTGAAGACGTAACAAAACAAATTGCTCAAAGACAGATATTTAAATTATACCTGCACGTATATAAACAGAAACTATAAATAATAATATTTTTATGTCCTAATATTTAAATTATATTGTTAAATACCACGGAATTCTAAGTGAATGGAAGACTTCTTTTTCGGGGAAAAGAAAAAATACAGTCCTTAATGACTGCTATATTTTGGTTATGAAACTGATTCCATGAATCTCTCCAGATCACTTCATTCTTTCCTCCAGAATGAATGTTCCAAAAGTTCCTGGCTAAGATTTATTCTTAGACGACGAAGTACCTTCTGATTATTCAAGGGTTTGTTCACTCTTTTTTCAGCATGGTGATTTGTCTGTGAGAGTATTAACAAATGAAGGGATTTCGAAAATACAAGATACAACCACAGGGGATTGAAGAACAAACTTCAATAACGTTATTTGGTGCCTGTTGCTGTTCATAGCAAATCTTCCAAAATATATCTCCATTCAGGACCGGAAATGTCAAAGATACGCTTCTATAGCCACTACATCTGCTAGGATATCAAGTGAAAAGGAATCCATTGTTCAAAAAAGCAAGCATTTGTTCTAGTGACTGTGTGAATGATTCAATAATTGTTCCTCAAATTGTGAATTTAACACTTCAAAGTAATATCCATTCAAAAATAAAACCGAAGAAGGGTTATTTTAATTTTATTACCTATTAGCATGATTAAGTTACTTTTACTGAAATTTCCATTTTGTTCGTCGTTTCTGACTTTATAGCCAAATCACTCTTCTCGAGACTAAAATATAACTTCCGATAAATACAGCTCGTGGCTTCAGATTTTTTTACCTCAACTTGTAAAAAAAAACATTCCAAAACTAAGATACATAACAAAATTAATAGTAGCATTAATTGGAGTAACGTACTCTACTTTTATAAAGTTGTGTAAATATACCTTATCTATAACCTCATAATGAGGTTATAAAATTATTTCTTTATAACTTGTGATTTACTTCCACAAGTAAATAAATTCATTAATATATTGATGTAAAGAATTTATAGGTATATTTAATTAATTATTTTGCTAATTTGATTTAAACAATATAATATATAAATACATATATTTTATTTAGATAAATAGATAAACTTTATAAAGATAAATAAATTTAAAATATAAAGGAATCAAGAGTATTTACTCTAGTATATATATACCTAGGATGAATATTATAAGTACGCTATGTGAATTATTTAAACTTCAAAGATTAAAAAATATAGATCCTTTAATTATAAACAGCTACTTTAATTAATTAGAAAAAACGAATCAAAAGTGATGGAGAGGGAGGGGAGTTAATTGTTAAGGCGAGCTTTGGAAATTAATGTCTTAGGAGTCAATAGGACGGAAGATGGATGTCCTGGGAGTAGAATGTGGGGTAGTTTTTCCAAACTAAGATATAGTTGTCCTATAATAACTTTAATTATTATTAAAAATAGCAGAAGTAGGAGATAGTTCTTATATTGGAAATAAAAATAGCTCTGTAGTGACGGATGTATTCATTCTTGAGACAGGTCAGAAGTCACTATCACGATCCCACGATGTTAATTTGTATCTTCATAAAAAATGAATGATGCTTCCATTAAAAGAAGATGATATCCAAAGATTGACGCATGATATCTTCCTCCAAACCCTGTACATGAAATTTAAGGTAGGAGGCGAGTGTCTAGAATATACAATTGAAAAGTAATGAATTCATTAGAACAATGAGGGGATCCAGATACATACCTATATTCTAATCTACACCAGTGATAAACTAGAACTACCGAATAACTCAATTCAAGCTCTTTCCTCTAATATGACTTATATTTACATTAAACGTTCTTCCATCTAAACGAAATTGATACCACTTATCATTGTATTAGAGGTGAGTAATTTGTTTGTTATTTTAATCAAAGACACATCAAGGCTCCTTCAAAAAAGTAGAATACAAAATAGAGGTAGAATTATGATTAATTATTAATATATTCATCATTTTCAATGAAGTAGCTTTGAATAGAGGGAACTCCCTGGCTTCCTTATCGGGTCTATTATTTGATTATTCTTGCTCTACATAGAAATTCAACACTATAAGAGGATTCCATAAAAAAGTTTGAGTGACTGATGTGATGATCTACGAGATTGGAAGTCACTTAATATCGAAGCGTATTCCTAGGATATTTAAAATGAGAAGATATGGATTAATTGAAACAACGGGTAGATAAAGATCCATTATACGATGTTCTGTCGAACATATCCATGTAAATCACCGATAAACCAAAACTACCGAACCACTCAATTCAAACTCTTCCCTCTCATAGTTATGTTGTGATTTATGAGGTATGTTTACCCTAGGAGCTTGCGTGGGGATTCACATTCGTTGTTACTAAAGAAAAGTATAGATAAAATATCTCTACGTAGATATAAGCGTCAGCGATGAGGTGTGAGCAAACATTTATATAATTGAAAGAAATAAAAACTACGGTGAATGGCATTTACATAGGTAGTAATTACTAATGCTGCTCAACAGCAAAAATGTCACACAATTTGAAAAAGTAGAATTTGGTCCTCTAATTTCAAATATGGTCTTATTTTTACTAAATCATCTTCAGGGACTTCAGAAAAAGGCAATAAGGTTTTTTATTTTTTTAAGATTAAAAAAAATATATATAATTTGATAGCTGAAAGTCTGAACTATAATTTAACAAAGCTTCCATTCAGAAAACCCTCTATAGCTTTGTAATATTTCGGGGATACAGCTCATTTTTGAACTATCTTGTCTTTCAATAATATAAGTAATCCCTACGAGTGGCACCACTGTGCTTCACCCTGGCGACGTAATAATCATTGGAAAACACTGAAATTGCTTAAAAAAACTCCGAAAATTGAATTATTAATCAAAGGTACTTTATTTTCTATATTATATATTGTGTTTGCTTAATATATTCTATATAGGAACAAAAGCACAAGAACCGAAAACGATTAGCAATATATTGCTGTCTTGGTTCCTATTCTAGCGGAACCGGAACTGCTAGACCGATAAAGGCACAACCAATGAGTTCTTATACTATAGTATAAGAACTCATTGGCACAACATTGATTATAGGTATTAAGTACTATTAATTTGTTAGACTTACAAAGTTAACTAATTTATAACTTTACTTCAAAATTTCAAACTGCCTCTAGTCTATACAATCACAATTCCCGAAGACCTCCTAAAGTCTAAATTATTATGTTGGGTAGAGGATATCCACTAGCCGTGCTAGTTCATTAATTAGACTTGTGAAAAGTGGATCTCATCAGAGAAAATTGTAACCTTACAGTAAGATGTTGTGTGTATTGTAGTTCCTTGGTTACGAGAAAATAAATTATTTTCTGAAACTTATGGATGTATTAGCAATAGATAGATTTTTATATATAATTTATTTTTCTTCTTGTTGAATATCTTTTTTCCAAATATTTGCTTTATAGATAGCACAACTATTTACTACATATAACTAATAACTGCCTATAGCTATAAATTAAAACTATATTTAAAGTCTATAGAATGTACTTAAATTTGCTATAAAACATTATTAAAAAATAATACGAGTCGAGTAGGGCATTTTATGTACAGACTCTGCAGCCCTGCTCATCATGCTTAACTCGGATCTACGTATAAAACATTACTTAATAAGTTAAATAAACAAAAAAAAAAAAAAAAAAAAAAAACTGAGCTAAGGTCTAATATCGAAAAATCGAACTTTATTTTGAAACACACTAAAGAAATGTAAATAACGAACTAAGAGTTAAATATAAATATAATGCTTTGTAGAAACTCTAATATCAAAATGAAGAGTTTCAGACTTAAACATAATAAAATGCAATAATTTATCAATCAACACAAATGTACTAAGTGCACTTCCCTAGTCGACGTTGATAATTCTCACACAATTTGAGGACCCTGTACCTTGACGCCATCCTGTCACACAAATAATATTATCCCCAGTTTTAATGAAATTGTTATTTTTTCCGTAAGTTATGGCTTTTTGAATTCTGTTGTCGGTATCTTTTGTCCAATCCGTATCACGTTCAACTAAACAGAGAACATTTAAAAGTGCAGAATATTTTATAAGTAAATATAATAATGAAAACCTTACGTGCATAGTAAATGGGGATTACTCCTCTATATAAATGTAATTTACGAGCAACTGCGGCGTCCCGAGTAATGGCGATGATGGGACAAACTGGCCTATACTTCGAGGCATGATTAGCAGTAAAACCACTAGTTGTAATGATAATAATTGCAGAAGCACGAATTAAATAAGAAGCATGGACAGCAGATACGGACGTTGTTTCTGTACAGTCATGAAGCGTTTTACTTTCAGACGCCATTAATTGTTCAAAAAAACGTTGATTCCAAACAACAGACTCTGCTTCTTTAGCAATCGATGACATGGTTCTTACACATTCAAGAGGATAATCTCCCTTGGCAGTTTCACCAGACAACATAACACAATCAGCGCCATCAAGAATAGCATTGGCGACGTCAGAACCCTCAGCTCTAGTTGGTCTAGGTTTTTTGGTCATAGACTCCAACATTTGAGTGGCACAGATAACAGGCTTGCCAGCCTTATTACACTTCGCTATTATTTGCTTTTGAGCAATAAAAACCTTTTCTGGTGGAATTTCTATTCCCATGTCTCCTCTAGCAACCATGATACCATCACCAGCACCGATAATTTCATCAATATTATTACATCCCTAATATAATAAATATAACTAAGACATTTTAATATTAGATAAAAATAGGGGTTTCACCTCTTGGTTCTCTATTTTAGATATAATCTTTATCTCTTCTCCTTCTTTACCGAGAACTTCTCTAATGGAATTTACACCAGAGGCATCTCGTATAAATGATGCAAAAACCATATCAACATTATGTTCAACACCAAATCTCAGATCTTCTTTATCTTTATCTGAGACAGCAGGAAGATCAGTTGTAGTTCCTGGTAAATTGCAACCTTTTTTGGAGCCTAAAGCTCCTCCATTCTCTATTTTTCCTACTATATGATCAGACTTTACTTCTTCAACAACAACAGAAATAAGGCCATCATCAATGTACATCTTTTTTCCAGGTTCGACAACTTTTCCAATGTTCTTGTAGTCTACGTACAAGAGATCCGCAGTGCATTTATCCATTTTAGAATCATCCGTTGTTATGATTATTTTATTGCCAGTTTGCAAAGTAACTTCTTTTCTTCCATCATCTCCTTCCAAAATTCCAGTTCTTACTTCAGGACCTTTAGTATCCAAAGCAATAGCCAAATTGGGATTAAATCCAGTTTTTTCTTCATAAATTTGAGCTGCTTTACGGCAATTAGCAATGGTCTCAGCATGATACTTATGAGTACCGTGACTAAAGTTCATACGAGCAATGTTCATTCCAGCCTCCAGCATCTTAACGAGGAAATCAACCTCTCTAGAAGTAGGACCTACAAAATTTATATTAAATGAGATGTACACATAAACAATAAATACTGATCAAACCAACCAATTGTGCAGACAATTCCTGTGTGTCTAACATTACTAGATTGGCTCATGATATCCAATCTTGTATTATAATCCACACGATTGATAGCATGCTGAGCTGCATTACTTTGACCACTGGGGATATTGGACTTTGGAAGGATCGACTGTAATAGAGAAAAAAATACATTTAAGAATATCTAATTTATTGTTGAAGATTCATAGAGGTAAGCTATAATTCAAACATTGTTATAATTAATAACACATATACTGATTAGTGAATTTATATTATATTTTTAGAAGTGTTAAATATCATGATTCAAGATATTCCAACAATTAAGGTAAGACCATATTTACATAATAATTCTCAGCACTCATCTTCAGGCAATATACTTGAAATAACTAAAATATACTAGAAATAACTAATGGAAAAGTATTTTTGCAACGCTCAACAACCCCTACAGAATATCACACACTAAAAGAGTGATATACAAAGAGGAAAATGTTCACTTATATATATATACGTATGGGCCATGGCAATTCATAGATATTTAAGGTTTCAGAATGTACAAGAAGAGAACGAAACGCGCAACATATTCTTACCAATAAATATTAGTTTGACGACGCAACCTATCGGCACGCCTAAAATGCATTCATACATAAGGCATCAATTTCTAACTGGATGATGTAATTATAAAATAAACTAATAATTATTGCCTGCACAAAACTCCCTGAAAGAGAGAAATTTCGACAATACTTAGGTATTCGTGATGAAACTTTCAATAAAAAGGAATTTACTTAGCAAAAATATACAATTGACGAAGGCGGGGTAAGGATCACACTTTAAAATTAAAGCCATCTATGTACCAATAAAGAGGATTTTATGCTACATAATCACTAGCCTTTGAACTAATGAATATAATCCATAATTAAGAATCACTACCTTCATATGAATTTCTCTTTCTATCTAGTCTTAGATTTTTAGAAGGTCAAAAGAGAGACACGGCTTCGAAAAAGTAATCAATCCCTGATCTAAACATATCCTTCCTCTATAACTGAATTCATAGTAGTAATAACTATCCATAGTATAGTATATCATGTATTAAAAAACGAATTATTCAACACAGTTAAAAAATCTGGGATAATTTCGTCAACTATGACTAAACGAAATGTATTCGTCTAAGAATATATTTAACATGGCGATAAGAAAACGGAACGGAACAATTTTCTGAAATGTTTCGTCAGACAAAGGAAATATTTTCTTTGTCTGACGAAATAAGGAAAGGACTAAATGGGACAACACGAGACGCAATTAGCACTGTAAATAATCAGATCCTGCACATCAGAAAGAAGGGCAGAAATTGAACAATCAGTTCACCCAGATAGTAGCTCATAATAATTGATAGTATGTGGAGTACTACTGCATTAACTTGTTATTGATCAGGTAAGTGAGGCTGTGTATCACACCTTAGCCTATCATTGAAATGACCTTAAACTTATGGTTGTGAAATTTATCCCAAAAGGATGTAGACAAAATACTTTAATAGGCTTTACTTAAAAAATAAAAAATTTAAAACTTTAACTCACGTATGCATCGTTGCAAGAATCATCTACCATTTTGAATAGCTTCGCTGCAGAGTTTACGTTAAAGACTGATGCAATAAAAAAGTAAAATACAAGATAATATACGAAAATTATACGTGAGTAATCGCTAGAGGCAGTTTGAATACTTTTTGGCGAGTGAGAAAAACAGAGGGGCAGCCAGCTTGAGGACTTACAATCCCTTATTTCCCGGCCGGTAACTTAATATTCAACGGAAGTTATTAACTCCCTCTCTTCAACAGTATGTAAGTTAACATTCGTTTCCCTTTTAGTAACTAGCTCGTAGCTTGCTTAATTATGCACTAGGGCCCAGAAGTGTCGGGAATATCAAAATTCTTTTGTCTGGTATTTAATATTATTTCTATTTTTTGCATAGGGACGACTTATGAAATCACAAGGGGATGAATCAGCACATAACTTTTAAAATATTAAGTCTTATATATTTTCTTGTTGAGGTATTTTATCATTTTTTTGTTGAGATAACTTTGCATGTTTACTTATACTTTGTATTGAGAAATGGGGGGAAAATGAGCGAATAATTATTTTTCATAAAATGTAAAATGCTATTCTTAAACATAAGTAATATAAGAGTATAGCCTTGAATCCTGGCATCGGGAAGTCTTAAATATTGATTACAAATTAATCATGACGTGTTCAAAAGTTTTAAACCTATTATTTCTTAAGTAAAACCTATGAAGTTATTTTATTTAGACATCTTTTTAGGGGTAAATTTCAATAACATAAGTCTTTAAAGATTCAAATTTTTTGAATTAAAGGGCTCTATAAATTAATAATTATGATTATTGCGTGAGTATTTCTTGTTCAACAGTTCTAATAATATTATTATAATTAAGTATATATAGCCATAAAAATGTTTCTATTGTGGCAAATTGAATAAAAATTATTTTTTCTAATTTATCTGTACCTCCCAGAAGAGATATTTATGATTTGTACTGTAACATACATGTTAAGTAAATGTTGAGAGCATAATATCTATATTGTTACCATTAAAAATAGTATTCATTTGAAATATTTTTAGCAAAAATGGAAATATATTATCTGATGGCTTAAATTATTATTATCAAAAGAAAAATTATGAATTCTGCACTTAAATTTCATTTTTGTAATCTAAGATGAAAAACAGGGGCTATTTGACACGTGGGTAAGTGGATAAACTTCCATTTTCTTGAAAGATTCTATGAATTGAGACTCATTACTTTCGTGGAATAACCACAGATTAGTTTTGCTCTTACTACAGATCTTTTAAGGGGACGTCCCATAGCCAAACAAAGTACAAAGAAATCAGAGGAAGCCTCAGCAGAAAAACTGAAATCCAAACAGGAGGACAGACTAGGTATTAGGAGGCCTGACATGGATAAAAAAAACACTGTTTAAAACCCTTTTTAATTCATTTAAGTAAAAATGGCTCCCCTACAGAATCGCTGATTTATACCAATAAATCGAATAATGTGGACGAGAGTATGAATTGTACATTCTGTAGCGAGAAAATAGAAACTTCAGTGCACATTTTCTACGAGTGTGATAAGATATGTCCTTTGGTACGAATGTGTGAACTAAAAATCAAAGAAAATCTACAAGTATTGATCTCAAAAACTGATTGGGTAGTGGCCCCGGATCCGAATCTTCCCAGGGCTTTTAAGGTGGAAGCCATCATCAGCAAAGTGCAGGTGATAATTTATTCTTGGAGATGCCACAAAAAACCTATTTCAACAAATTGTGAAGGTTTAATCGATAAAGAACTTGATATTTTGTCAAATTTCTCCGATAATGTTCGTTAATTCGGACTTTTGGAAATTTTTATTGAAAAAATTAAAAGCTATGATTTTTTAGTGTCGTTTTTCCCATTATTGTTTTGTTTTACCTTTGTAAGATATGTGTATGGGTTGTAAGTTAGAATGTTTAAAAAATAAGTTCCCATGAGAGAACATATACGTATAAAGTGTGTAAACTCATGGATAATGGAGAGTAACACTGATGATTGGTCATGAAAGTTATAAGCAGTGATGAATATTATATTTCCCGCCGGTAAAAAAAGAAACCGAAAATTAACGTGGTAACCCATACAATTTGAAACATGTTTGGGAGGAGAGCGGCTTATCTGTCATGACGTTTTAATAGATTAACTGTGAGCAGAGCTGAGAGTGTTGTAAAGGAAGCAAAGACAAATCTCACTCAGTATATACGAATAAAATAGGTAAGAATTACTCCAATTTATAGTCTTAATTCAAACCTGAGCCCAAACATCTGTAACTCCCCAACAAGTCCACAGTGTTACTTTCATAAGAACACGTTAATGTTCAATCCCACTCGGTTTCTATCAATGATGTCCAGGTAGGAATTGTTTCACTATGGTATTAACTAGGGATGTACTGATACCAAATTTTCAGCCGATTCCGGCTCCGATATAATATTTATGTACGATTCCAATACCGAATCTTCATTATGTATTAATGAATTTCATAAACAAATAAAAAAATTGTTGACTTTTTTTAATGTTTAAGTTTATATTAATTACGGATTGGGAAAAACAACAACATAAATTTATCAATTATAATCAGTTGTTAATAAATTGAAATTTAAAGAAGTTAATTCCTCTCTGTGCTCAGGAGTCAATTAATTTCTAGTTGGTTATCATATGTTAGGGAATTTGAATCCCTAATTTTGTTAGATATTTAACGTCAGTGTCATCCCCCTCCAACTCTAATCATCTAATTTCAACTGCCTCACTGCTAAAAAAAAATAATACTTGCGACACTAACAAAATACTATTTTTGATTATTTTACTGATTCGACCCATATGAAATCATCAAATGGTCTTAAACTGTTTCTAGTTCCTAACTTAGTTTTATATCCTTGCCCTAGAAATAGAAATATGTATTAACCAGTGCTCAAATCCGGACTCGTGTCTTTTTAATGGACCCGGTACGGATACTGATGACTCAAATTTGACTCAAAAAGTATCAAACCGACTGCAGTTCATTTATAAATAATATTGTTCAACAAACAAGCAAAAAATAAATATTTATTGAAAAAGTTAGTATTTTCAGAGTTTACTCCTACAGTCACTGAATTCAAATGTATGGGGAACTAAAAATGTGGTAATTTTGTGTCTTGTCTTTGTCTTGGGACTATTTTTTATGGTTTTTGGTCTCGTCTTGGTCTCGACACATCAAAGTCTTGGTCTTGAGTCTAATACACTCAATCTTGCCCTCAAACTAAAAGTACTGGTCTGGGTCTCGATCCTTATATATGCCATGGGAACTGATTTCAGCCGGTATTTATAAATTGGAATTTTTGGCACTGCTAGTACTGAAGAGTAATTTCTTCACCAAACGTCCCAAAAAGATGGATACGGCCATACATGAAGTGGAAAGTTACCTGGCTGATGACTGGTAGGTCTCGAAATTATCTTGGCCTACTGGAGCGTCAAAAAGGTATTTCAAAGACACAAGGTCGGGCTTCCCAGAAGTACCAGCAGTGAGTGTTTGTTCTCCAAGGCCAAATAGATCCTGAGGAGGACTAGATAGAGCCTGATAACAACAACTGTGAGAAGGAGCTCCTGTTAATGTCAAATAAAGAGCTAGAAGATAATTAATTTCTGTTGATATTTAATTATTCGCCGGCAGACTATATTTTATAATAAAATCTTGTTAATAAATACATTTGAAAAAGGCGTATACATCGATAATTTAAGTTAAAAAGGTATATATAGGTTTAAAGAAATTGTATATTTGAATATGATTCTAATTAAATTGATGGGCTCGCAAATGGCCCTGATCGTTATATGGCTATATCACAGTGATTTTCTGATTATTTCCTGATGGCTCACAAGCCTGCAAATAAGTCATATTATCTATATAAATAATTATGGATAGGTGTTGGAGGAATCGGAATTATTGAACCAATTCCGATACTTCAAAAAAGGCAGATTCTTGGCGATTCCAATACCGATTTCTATGCATTCCCTAGGATTAAGCTACTATCTTACTTTGTTTTTATTAAATGTAAATTTTCAAATATTCAAATAAGATGAAAACGACCCAGTGGGGATTATTGGCGTTTTGTCCTCTTTTGACAATGCTTTGAACAAAGATCCTATAGATCAACAAATCTGTTTATCTATCGGATCCCAAGTCATCGACACGTTTTTATTAAAACATTTTTTTGTAGATATAATTAATAATGTAAGGGTTAATAGAGTATCATCATTTTGATCGTTTTATATTATGTTCAAATTTTCAAGTGCACGACAGAACAACTAGTTTCTGAAGTAAATGATAATATTCAAAAAGATTTAAAAATAATTTATGTAAAAATAAAAATAGAGAATAAAGAAATATTAAAAAATTAAAAGTGAGGAATATAATGATGATTTATTCTATTAGGAATATTGATAATGTTCTTCAACCTTTATAAAATTTTTTCTTGTGTAATTGTATTGTACTTATTATTAATAAGTAATTGTCAATTGAATATTCAGTTTACAACAATCAACATATATCACCACTAAGGTGAGAAATAAACGCACATTGAGAGTTCTCTATTATGAAATATATGAATATATTCAAGTGAAGAAACATAGCTTGGTACTTTGAGTGCACTCTAATTTGCGCACATTAACAACTGCGAAGTCAACAACCAATCAACTTAAACGTTTTAACGAAAGAACTGAATACTTTACAGATTATTCGTATTTCGTACATTCAGGTAGCAGTTCACTTGAGTCTACTCTAACTATTGAATGGAAAAATTATTCCACAACCCCTTCTCTGTGCATCATATAATATCTAAAAATACATCCCGGACGACCGGTTGTACAGGTTTTCTCAACTAAAAATCATTTATTAACTAAAATGAGCGCATACATTAATATTGGGGTAACTAGAGGACAAGTTAAAGATATTATATCATTATTTATGCGATATGGAAGTTTTAGGAGATAAGGAATGTTGAACTGAGCTCAACTAAAGTCAACTTGTATTCTTTAATACCAATTAAATATCAAATTTAATGTATTAAGCAATGATGCTCCATAATTCTTAAATGTATATTTTATACAGGTATATTAAATAAATTTATTTATATTATAAATTATTTTATAAAATTGTTTATAATGAGCGATTTACTTTCAATGATTTAATACAGCTTCTTTTAATAGAGGTAAAGGTTAAATATATCACAATTTACTATATTATACAATAGAAAGGGATTTTTAATCGACTATCCATGTAAATAATGCATCTACACAAATATTTTTTTGAATCGATTTGGAGGTCAGTACTGTGTTTGTGATCGTTTATGTATCCGAAATAGTTCTTTGTGTAACAATTTTTTTTCCCTCAAAATGTAAATTCAGGATTATATTCTTCTGTACAACTTGCAGAAGGAACTTTAATGAAACTTTTAAAACTCAGCATTATAACATTAAAATTAAAACATCCTTTAACTAATAGTAAATTGCATTTGACAAATTTCATTTTCAAATGGCTAGATAGGCCACAGAAACGGTTTTTGAAGACTGAAACTTTTCTAACATCATTTTTCATCCATACACAACAGATCATTCAAAATTCAAACCCTAGTCCAGACGTTAAGATAATTATAGTTTATAAAAAATATTGACTTTAAGTTTATTTTTATCATTTATATTTACAAAAACAAGGATTAATATAATCTATTTCGATTCGCTCTTTAAGAAGGAAGTTCGTTATAATGATGTCCAATGTTCCATCCTAGGCATGGACTTTCTGAGTTTGAATTTGACTGTGGAATAAAAATTATAGTTATTACTTATTATTATATTAGTAAAAGATATTTCAACCTTAAACTTAAAACTGTGACGATCTCCTTATCCTATTCAATCCTCAAAGCTTGACAACTCAACAGATCAATTGGTTTCTTGTATTAAAAACCATGTTTTATTCCGGTAGGGTCTTGAAACTATATTTTTACTTCCATTCGTTAGGATCCCATATCCTTCCAGTAATATGAAGATAGTTAATTACTACAAAGAATAGATCCTCTCATACATTCCTCTCCATGGCCTCTTGAAGAAGAAATTAGAATTGGATTGCATTAGAATGTCAATGATTACCATACTAGTAGTATTCCGTGATTTCTTCAAAATGCTTTGAAACCTACGTATTGAAGTTTGACCAGTTCTGATTGGATGGGAAGGGGATGAATGATTTATTCTAGAAATCTATTACAAGTCCCTGCATAATCTTATGATGATTGTTGTAACTCATATGATTTAATCCAGTGTTGAGCTTGAAGTAGGGTAGAGTAAGTGATCATGGAGAAGGGAGTTAAGGCCCTAATAATTTGCTTATAGTTATTGTTTACGTAGATTTGAATTGTGAAAAGAGGATGGGACGAGAGAAGGGGATAACGAAATTGATTATTGTCGAGCGATGGCTGAGACGGAGTAGGAGCGAGTAGTAATAGACAATGAAAAAGAAGAGTAGCAATGACGTGATTTACTAGTATTTCCCAAGGTACAAATAATATAAACGGTTTGGGATTCCATTTAAATAAAAATCCCTTCATTGATCCTGGCCCTGAAGATCTCGCATGCATTCTTCACATCTGCAGCCGAGATCCTCGCTTCTTTATGGCTGCCTTCGGGCTGTTGTGGTGCTTTGAGCAGACTTCCCTCTCCAACTTTCACTAGAACAAGTAATCCAACGGATTGTAATCGGGAGAGTTGGAGGGCCAGGTCTTGGGGGGCCAGAAATCGTAAAAGTTGGTCCTGATGAACTCTTGGGTGATCTTGGACGTGTTGCAGGGGGCAGAGCACTGTTGCCACACGTTGGGCTACGGGAAGTTTGCCTCCACCCACAGAAGCACAGTGGACCTCAAGCACTCAACATACATAGTAGAGTTGACCTTTTCTCCCTTCTTGAAGAAGAATGGCGGCTTGACATTCTCTGTGCTGGTGATAACGCCCAGGACCATAATGGAGCTGGAGTTCTTGGATTTGTACACATAAGGGACATTGTCCTTGGACATGGAGATCCATCTGTCATTTTGAGAGTTCCTTTTGCCTTTAATAGTAAATATTTTCTCATCTAAGAAAATGATGGTGTGACTTGAATTGGACGTGTTGAACATAGAGAGTAGAGTCTTAGAGTGGTCCAACCAGACCTCCTTCTGTTTGTCAGTCAACAGATGATATTATACACAAGACTTAAGATTAAGAGTCTTAATGACTCTTAATTGAGACACTCAGATGTGAATTCAGTGCAAGGATAGCATTGTTATTATCAGTTGAATTTTGTCCGGATTTATTTAGGCAAGCCTGTAATAGATTTATATTTCTGTATGCATAAAGCTTTAAAGGGATGAATAAATATTTAGCTCCTCCATTATTTAGTAACTAACAGTTTATGAATTTGTAATTACTAAATTCAGTTTCCTATAAATTAAAATTTGATTTCAATATAGTTAATAATATGTTTTCTTATAAATATTTATATAAGATGTTAAATAATTTTAAATTTAAAGCTATATTTGTATTACATAATATGTTATTAATCATAAAATATTTACTAGATTTGGTTTAAGTTATGTATTCTTTTCTGAGACAACTTTATTCATACTTAATAAATATTTATAATTTGTACATAATTCTGAGAGATTATGTTAATCTCTTCTTTTCCAATTATTTCATCATAAGTTGACTGCTCACATTGTTACTCCGTAAAACGCCTTCTTCACTATCATTATTGGGTGAGCATGCCAATTTATTGGAGTATGAATTAAATAAAGTAGGGTTGTATTTATTTCTTCTAATCTCTTCTTCTACTCTATTTTTTATTAAATGAAAGTTTTTGACTTTCATTTTCTTATTATAATCGAAAATAGTTTGAACTGCATCGTAGATTAATGGCTATCGTCCTTCTAAAGGTCGACGACGAAACATGTTATCTTCAAAGTGAGCCTGAAACAAGTATTTTTGTTATCCTTACACTGTAATGTCTTGAATGATCTGTAGCAGTACATTAGGGACGTCTAGCAACGATAATCCATAACTTCAACCGAATTTTGCCCTTTAAAAAAGAAATCATTATTTACACTCGGAATGTTTCCATTTTTCTCCTGCCATTTTTCCTAAAATCATACCAACATATACCCCGGCATGGACATCTCGAGCTCTCTGGACTACATGCAGAAGAATAAAAAAGTGCACCGGTTCCAAACACCGCTTATTTTTAGAAATCGATTAGTAATTGTTTTCAGTAGTGAAAGATATTATAGCTTCGGGATTCCGATCATGATTATTAAGTTTAAGATGATGACGGGATGCCGTCAAGGTTATGGCGGCACCCCCAATATCCTATACGATAGTTTTCCTGGCTTCAATATGTCTTCTAATTTGGAACTTCAATCCAAATGGGAGTGAGCTGTTCCAAGGCAGAAAGTGCATCTCAAAGGGAATTCAAAAATATAAACAGTTACTAAGAATTCAAGACTGAGCAGCCTCAATTTCATGAAATCGGAATATATTACCCATTCTCTAGACTCAAGACATGGCAGTAGTTGGCAACTTAATCGGAAACTGGAGTTAAGGTAGGGATCTCATGGGCACAAGCTCAAAAATAGGTTCTAGCTTTGGGTAAAAGGCTAAGTTACTTTAAAATGAAAATGTAGAGCTAATTTAAAGATTGACATATGTACTTAATTGATTTACTCAACTATTAAGGAGACAGATAAAAGTTGCTGTGCCTTCAGTGTGGCCAAACATTTCGCTAAACCTATCTTCTCCTGCGGCACTTCTTAGACCCACCAAGCATCCACTAGTGGCCTACATCTCCAGCTCGAAAACGAGGATTGAAATTTTAAAATTTAAATTTATTAACAACTAATAATGATTAATAAATTAATATATATTTTTTTCCTATCTGTAATTAATAAAAAGTTAAACATTAAAAAAGGTAAACAATTTTGGTATTTTGTTAATGAAATTCCTTTATAAATAATAAAGAATGGGGGTCGTCCATAAAGATGATATCAGAACCGGAATTGGCTAAAAATTTGGTATCGATACATCCCTAATTAAAATTAATTACTTTTCGTTTGAAATTAGAATAATTTATCCGATGAGTATCAAATATATTTGAAATGTGGAAAAATGTTGTCAAGCAATAGCGTAAAGCTAAAATCATCCTTTGATAAAATACTGAGAAGAAATAGCTAAAAAGAAAAAAAAAATTATATATCTGAATTAGTGTTAATTAAATTATATAATTAATGGAAATAATTTTTTTTTCAACTTGTAATATAGAAAATCAATTATTGAAATGGAATGATTGATTGATGTAAAAAAATATATGTTATAAACTGTAAAAAAAATATCAATCGAAATTAGTGCTGAGTAAACTTGAGTAAATTGAATAAAATCGTTTAGGATCAACCCGAGTAGATAAATTAGAAAATAAAAAAGAGAAACAGAAAAAATTAAGTTGCTACGCATGCCCATTGAGTGTACAAATTGTTACAAAACCGGGGTCATGGTCCATGCAAGATACTTAGAGACAAGGTAGGTCAGTCATCATTTTTTTTAACCTCACCAGGCAGATATGACGTCAAGGCAATAAATAAAAGCGCTCCCTAGCTTAATAAACATAATATAGTCAGCTGTTTCTGTTTACAAGTTCATTAATTATATTTATATATCCAGATATTTTATATATGACGTCACAGAATTGGGTGCGTGAATCAATATAATTTTTATAAAAATAGCGTCTCTGACCTAACTTGTCTCTAAGTATCTTGGGTCCATGGACGTCTCGAGGACCTGAATAACAGACTAGAAAACGCGTGCTCGAAGGGCTAGCTTAGAGTGCTCTAAAATATATCTATACCTATATGAATATGATAATATATGAATTAAAATCTTTTAATATTTATTCATAATAGAATTAGTGAGAATTCAAGAATAAATAAGCTGCATAATATCACTAATATAATTTATATTAACTATTTCAGAAATAGATGCACACACCGAAAAAATTAATGTTCATAATAACTTAAACATTATCAAATTGAAGTTGGGAAACCTTCCTAGAATTGAGCTTGTTTCCAGATGATCTTTTTCTGCCTTCCTGTTGGATGTTGTCATTGAGTTTAGAAACCAAATTTTTGCCCATCACGTTGAAGATGATTTGTGAAATCTTGCCAAGAATGCTTGTCCATTTGTCACCTTGATCACACACAGTATTAACTATTACTTCGATTTCTGGGCTTTCATACATTTTTTCATTGAATGTAGCTACGAAAATACTTTTGGGTTTGGTTTGTTCAGTAGGCAGTTCTTTTCCCCTGGCTGGCAGGTGATGAAGGTAAACAGAGAGTGAGCATAGAGGTACCTGAGAAATAATATATATGATGTCAATGAACTTGCTGAGGCTAATTTGTTCTTCATTATAATTTCCCATAAGCAGTTTATGGAGGCAGTTATAAATATTATTTAAATTGTGTACAGGTTCGAAGATAAAATAAACTTTTCTATTGATGTTGTGTGAGTGAGTAATTGAAGTCTGGAGTTCAGCACCACAAAGAAAGTGAGTGAAAAACTTCCTGTTGACTGGGTGGTTATAAACTAATATAGTCTGAACGATAAATCTAATTTGATAGAGGATTTTCATAATTGAAGTATATTTACGGTATAGGAATTCAGCGTTTAATTTGGTAACCGGGATGAGAGCTATCACATCCATAAAGTTTCTTCCAACGGATTTGATAATAAATGTTGTTTGGTTGTTATCGCAGCCCAAGATCTTACCTCTAATATACTCGACTCTTTCTGCGGAGTGGAACCAACTATTATAAGATTGACATTACCCTCTCTGCTGTTAAGGTGTTTGATCCTTGTCACAAGATATTTCACTATAGATGGGGGTAGTTAAGTTAACTGTAGTAGAAAAAGCTCTAAGATACTTGGGAAAAATTTAAGAATTCGGGTAAGGTCTTTTGGATTTGAAGGTTAGATATTAAGCATAACTTTCAGTCGCTTCCAGCTTAACCAGGGCCAATTTGGGGATTTTGAATGAGTAACTAATTATGCCCGACGGTAATGTTCTGGTAACAACCAGGGCCAATTTGGGGGATCATGAGTATAAAGCCCGACGGTAATGTTCTGGTAACAACTAAAAAGCTCGTTAGTGCCTCTTCTCCCAAACATTTTGAGCTCCAAGGCTTCCTGACGCTCGTTTTCGAGCTGGAGATGTAGGCCACTAGTGGATGCTTGGTGGGTCTAAGAAGTGCCGCAGGAGAAGATAGGTTTAGCGAAATGTTTGGCCACACTGAAGGCACAGCAACTTTTATCTGTCTCCTTAATAGTTGAGTAAATCAATTAAGTACATATGTCAATCTTTAAATTAGCTCTACATTTTCATTTTAAAGTAACTTAGCCTTTTACCCAAAGCTAGAACCTATTTTTGAGCTTGTGCCCATGAGATCCCTACCTTAACTCCAGTTTCCGATTAAGTTGCCAACTACTGCCATGTCTTGAGTCTAGAGAATGGGTAATATATTCCGATTTCATGAAATTGAGGCTGCTCAGTCTTGAATTCTTAGTAACTATTTATATTTTTGAATTCCCTTTGAGATGCACTTTCTGCCTTGGAACAGCTCACTCCCATTTGGATTAAAGTTCCAGATTAGGAGACACATTGAAGACAGTAAAACTATGGTATAGGATATTGGGGGTGCCGCCAGTACCTTGACGGCATCCCGTCATCATCCAAACAATAATCGCATGATCGGAATCCCGGAAGCTATAATATCTTTCACTACTGAAAACAATTACCTAATCGATTTTAAAAATAAGCTGTGTTTGGAGCCGGTGCACTTTTTATTCTTCTGCATGTAGTCCAGAGAGCTCGAGATGCCCATGCCGGCGTATATGTTGGTATGATTTTAGGAAAAAATGGCAGGAGAAAAAAATGGAAAACTTTCCGAGTGTAAATAATGACAAGATTCTTAAATTTAAACTGATAAATATCTAACGCCAATATGATATATATGAGAAAAAGGAAAATAAACAAATACAACAGCGCAGTGGTTCGAATGGAAGAAGTATTAATCACTTAATTCTCCCGTTAATCATGGATTGACGAACAAG